>NW_009712086.1:0-53020 GCF_000703405.1 Apaloderma vittatum
TATATATATATTTATAATGTTCTATGTAACTAGATCTTTATTACTAGAAAGGTTTTTTCCATAAAGTTAGACAGGCACAGAATTTTCTGGCTATTTTCAGATAATTAATTTCTTGCTAGAATTTTTTTCCTTCTTTTCCTGTGATAGAGATTTAGGTTTCCGATCTTCTGTAAAAATCTTAAATAATGTCAAGTCCTGAATCTATAAAACAGATGACAGACAAGGGCTCTCTGCCTTGTAGCTTTAGATATCTTTAAAGCCACAGGATGGATAGTATGTGGATGGTTCTGGGTTATTGCAGGGAACGAAACTCACCACTAAATTATAGATTGATCTCTACATCTTAAACACACCTAGAAATTTTATGGAAGCATGTTAATTGGCTCAGGATAAAATTATAATTTAACAATTTAACAATACATATGTTTTAATTCCAGTCCAAACAAAGGTTTCTGGGTTCTTTAGCATATTAATACAGACATAGACATATTCTTCTGTTCTTAGGTTTGTCGCATTTAATGGCTTGAAAGGTCTAGTCCAAGGACATTCCTTGTAAAAATATCTCTTATTCAACATTTCAACAGTCAATAAAAAGAGTATCATAAAATGCGTGAGATTAAAAATAACTATATCTCTTGTAGGTGGAAAAGAAAATACTAAAAATACGACATGATGCAACCCTACCTACTAGTTCTCAGAGAGCTTGAAACAATAGATTAAAGTTAAAATTAATTATCCCACTAATTTCAAAATATTGGATACATGAAATTACTGTACTTACAAAGTAAAAAGAATAATTTAAATGACAAATGAACTACTATACTGCACATGATAAAAAATTTAAGACAGTTATTTAGCTTCAGGAAATTAATTGAAGGCAAGATTATCCTTCAGAACCTGTTCTTATCTGAAAATTATAAACTTATTCAATAGGACACTGTTTTAGATTTAACTTGTAATGAATGGAAATTACATGACATACTCTTAGATGGCCGTTACACTGGACATTGTGTTAAAGAACCCAATGTCAAATTTTGCTGAGCAATTTCTTTTGTTGTTTGCTTGGTTTTTTAAGATGAGTTTGAGTTTACTGCACTGCTTGAAGAAACATGTGAGGAAATTGACTGCATATTAGAAAGCTAATCCAGAATAGAACTCATGTATTAAAGATGTAACTCAAATAAACATCAGAAATTCATAACAAAGGAATAAGTAGCTAAGGAGATATTTCCACATTTGTGATGTTCTTTTTCTTTAGTAGTCATACTACTCACATTTATTTGCCCTTTATTATCAGCAGTGGCTGTTCAACTATTTTTAGAGCAAATTTCTTCCTGACTTGCATTTCAACATAGTCTCTTTTTTTTGTGCTAGCTTTATTTTTGCCATTCCTTTATAAGGAATAGGTCAAAAAATAGGGTATGCAGGATTTGGAGCTTATTTTTATAACCTTTTGTTGTTATTTTTGAAAACATGTATAAATGCTCAAAAAAATCTTCTCTCACTAGTGGTAAACAAGAAAATGCATTAGAACTAAAAATTCCCCCCAAACCAGACTGGTTTTCACTTCTCTTTATGAAATATATCTGCCCATAATTTTGCTGAGCTATTTTTCATAGTAGTTTGAAGGGGTTTTTTAATATGTATGACTTTTTAAAGACCATTAGACATTCTCCACTGAGAAAATTTTCAGAATGCAGTTGGTTTCACTCCTACAGTCACATGGCTTAGTCTCATGTAGTTTTCTTGACATACAGAAAATTCATTTTTAAAGGAAGTATATTGACTAAATCAGCTTCAAATTAGTTGATTTTGAAATTCTTGTAAGAGGTGCCACCAATGATCATTGGCTTTGGTTATTCTATTTTGTGGTTATGGATTTTATCATTGTACTATGTCGAGTTATTTTTCTTCATAGCACCCTGTATGTGCCTGTGTTTTAGATTTGCCACCAAAACAGTGTTGATAACACAATTTGACTATTGCTGAGCAGTGCTTACACAGTGTGAGTTTTTCTGTTTCTGACTCTGCCCCTGCGATGAGTAGACTGGGACTGAGAAATGGCTGAGAGGAGAAACAGCCAGCGCAGCTCATTCCAACTGATTAAAGCTATATTCCACACCATACAACACCATTCTGGACAGTAAAAGCCAGGGGGAGGGAGACTTTCCAAATAGACAGTGCCCAGATATCAATCTGCTGGAAATTAGTGTTTCAGAATACTTCACAATAAATAGATAATATTCTTTTTGTATTGAAAGTGTCTTGGCTGCTTTGATTCTGTTGTGGTTAAAGTAATTTTATCTCAGATCTGATACTATCTGAAAATCTTGAGGATATTATTCAGTTTTGTATGAATGAATACATCAGTCTTCACTAGATACTGTTTCTTTAACTGCAGAAAATGCAACAAAATGTAGTGCTCTTCTAATTACAAAAAATATCTCCTTCTACATTGACATGTGACAAATAAAAATACTTTCTGGCAATCAGTGTAACTCATAAGCAGTAGCCATTATGCTTTCTACCTTTCAGTTTAAGTATTACAGTTAGAAAAATGATTCTGATTTCTCTTAATCATCAGACTGACAAAAATACAGTGCTGGAACTGTTCAGTGAAAACAATGTTCTCTTATTCTTCTAGGATGAAAAATGTAAATTTAAGAATGCAGAAACTTTTTCTTATGCTTTTTTTTTTTTCCCTTTCCTTGATTATAGCCTGTCACGTCTTTATTCTTTTCCTAATCTTCCTTAGCTTGTGCACGGTATTTTTATTATTGTCCAGCTCCTTTATGATTTTCCTTCCCCGTTGCACTTCTGCTTCTTTTCCACTCTCTTTGTGTAAAACTAAAGGCAACTGAACACAGAAAACAAACTGAATAATCAATTATGAATTAAAAATATGTATCTACTGTGAGTATATAAGGCTGTAAAAATATACCTTAAATATAAAAAGTCACAGTTTCAAATGCAGTACAGTCTTACTGCTAAGTTTATGTTGAGTGGTATAAACACAGTAGTCAGAGGTATGGGTAAAATGGTTAAACTGCAGATTTTTAAATAATGATCAAGGCATCAGAAAAGAAAATATATTTTTTTGCACAGCCATTAGACCTTACTAAAACAGACAGATAAACAATACACAATAGATAAAAAACCCCACTTTAATGAGAAAAAGAGAAAAGGGAAAAAACAAAAAGGAAAAGAAAATATCAAGTCTCTCAGATTTTCCTTAAGTAACAACACAGTTTAAGAGGTGTAACAAATCTGTCAGGATGCACAGCAGTCTACAGAAGTCAGTGAAAGACAATATCCATAATCTCATAACAAGCCCAGAAGCAGTGGAGGTCTATAATATATTACAGAATAAACAAGGGTTAAAAAAATATGATAAACTAGTAGAAAAAAAATTGAAGTGTGCATCATTATTACTATCAAGAATGTTCCTGGATTGGTTAGTCTATAATTAGAAGAGATTTTGAAACTTTTTCTTCAAGCAGACAATAGTCAACTATCAGACAAAATTATATTCAATACCGGAAGATTGCTTCCTCCTTTGTCTTCATTCTAGAAGTGGCCATTTGTAAATTGCAGTTCTAAATTTGTATATTGACTGGTGAATTTAGTTGAATAAGCCTATTCCAGAACAAATTCGTAGCCTTCTTAGAATGACACAGTAAATTCACTTCAAATTAATGACTAAGTCTTGTCTGTATGACACCTGCATATTATATGAAGTTAGCTCTGTGAAAAGCAATCACAGAAATAAACTCAACTTGTAAAAAGTCAATCTATGCTCTACTTGAAAAAATAAATCATTTGAAGATACTTCTCTTCTGTATTAATTATAGCAAGTTTTCTATATTTTATAATATCTTGCTGAGAGGCATTAATTAATCCGTGAGAGGAAAAGCTCCAAATACGTGTGTTTTTTAAGGCATTTAATTTGTTTTTAGGATATATCTGAACAAGGAGTGACAAATATTAAATGGAAGACAAGAAAAGGGACAAATTATTTACTAGGAGCTTGTATTTTATATTATTTGCTGCCAACCACATTAAGTACATTATTTAGTACACATTGAAGTATTAGTCTCTGGCTAAGCAGAGTAAAATGCTTGATTTAAGATTCTAGTTCCTCAAACACAGATTGCTACAAAAAGAAAATTATATGGACAGTTTATCAATTTCTAGTGCTCAAATTAATCAGCTCAGTCAAGATGTGCAGGACTGGAGGACTTCCTGATGTCTGCATGAGTGATGCCATTACAAAGCAGACCTTTTCTCTTGCCATGCTTGTGCCTAGCCCAGGAAAGCAATGAAGCACACAACCCTTCAATCTCTTCTCTCATCCACGTCACAAAAAAGCTCAAGCTCTTCCTTTTATTACATAAATCAGTAATTCAACTGCAATAGTTTGCCTTGTTAGTAATCCTTATATTATACAAAAAGAATATCTAACCTAACTCATTGGCAACATGCACAGACCTGCAGCACCCAGGCAGGTATTTACCTATTCACCTTTCCATGATTTTATGAAATTATCATCAGTCTCAGGCAGACCACGCCTGGGAATTTCAACCAGCCACCTTAGCAATGCAGTCAGTTTGCTTTTTACAGCAATCATGTTAAGGCTAGGGTTTACAAGTTTGTTTCTGGCAGGTTTCAGGTGTCAAGAGAAGGGCATGAAGTGGTGGAAATCAGCTTGATCTGATTGAAAACCTCCTTTCTTTCTCCCCCATGATAAATGCTGGCAAGAAGCCCATGACTGCCTATGACTGATGCACCACAAGTGTGAGAAGCTGCAGCAGGTTGCATGACAAAAACTTTCTCAGGGCTGGAGAGGGCCAGTGAATAGGAAAGAGAGCTCCAGCTGAAGAAGGAGGTAAGTACTTGGTCCAGCAACATCACAGAGGCTCCTCTTTCAAGTTTAGGAAGGTTTCAAGAACCCACCAACTGACATGCAGAGCGAAGCCTGCACAACCAGTGTCTGAGTAAGGTCGGAGGATTCTTTTGGAGTGCTTGGTCCTGTAGGGTTCTGCACAATGGCATCCTTCTGCATTACTGGCATAACATGGTCATGGTATAGAGCTTTTTTTCTGGAATGGGTGAACCTAGTCTACAAGAACTTTCAGTCCTGCTGAGGACTGAAACAATCAATCATATTTGAAGTCTCTCTTAATCAAACTGTATGAAAACATGTTTTTCAATGAAGATTTGTGGCTATATCTCAACTAAACCTGTGTGGGGTTTGGTCAGATTTCTTTTTCCTAGAATGTCCTTCAGGTTGTTTCTTCATCATCTGGTCACTTCTTGCTGGAATTATTCTTCTGCTCTCAACAAGCTATGGCTGGTTCTCTCTCCATGGAGTGGATGCAGTGGTGTGAAAGTCAGTTCTGTGCAGCTTATTAAATTCTACATGGGGACAGAAGGTGCTAAACTCATCCTGCAGCTTTCATTTTTTCTGGCATTTTGTGCAGTGACAGGTTTCATGATATTAATATAACAAGAAGAAAGTCCAATATCAAAACTACTCTGGAAAGTTCTTCCTTGACAAAGATCCTACAAAAAAATCAGTAAATAGTTAATGTTATCTTATCTTTGGCCATTCCACAGCAGTCAAAAATACTGTCCCAGATCACTTTCTACTATGGGTTGACATAGAATTTGGTGAATATATTTATTCAGAACACCTAATTAGATGACCTCTATGTTTGATATTGGTACAGTGATTATTAAAGGAATTTGCTGAAATAATTATTAATGTTATAAAAGGCTCTTCTCAGGCATTTCCAGACATTTATTGAAATAAAGTTATGATCTTACTTTATTTAACAAAACTTCTCGTTGACATTTATAAAAGCTTTTTTTTTTTCAGTAATTTCCACTGCATAAAATGCGGTCGTGATTTTTGACTTGTAATTAAATCTATCATTAGTATAGATTGTGCAGTTAAACTCAGTAAGTTTTAAACATTTTATAAATTGGAAAGTGTTCAGAACTCCTCAAGTTAGAAAGTATTTTGCCTACGATTATCATAGTGCAAAAAAAACACACAGCAGTTTTATATTATTCAATTAATATGCAGTTTCTAAATGAGCAGAAAAACATTGGGATACATCAACCTGGCTGATGAGAGCTCAAAATAAGAGTGAATAAGAGCAGAACACCAGAGCTAGAGACAATCTTACAAGTGATTAAGTTCTTTTCAAACTGATCTAATTTTGTTCCTCTTTCAATATCTCTTTTTTATCTTGCTATATGTTCTTTATAACTTCCCTGCATTTTTTCTCCAATTTATTAACTCAGAATATTTTATTGGTCATTCTATTTCAAAAAGTATTCCATTATGTTGAATCACTCTCAAAGTATCTTCCCAGAGTATCAAACTACTTCTTTTTTTAATCCTTATCTACTCTATGGATTTGTTTTCTAAAATATGTAACATCACCAATTTCAGTCTCATCTAAAATAATTGTATATCACCGTTTACCACCACTCAACAGTGCTCACAATAACCTCTTGCACTGTTTTTAAATTAATTCCAATTCTTCAGAGTAGAAATAATGAATATCATACAAACAGTATAAATAAACCTACTGAAAAAAAATAATCTACTTTTTACACATCTCTTCTTAAAGAATCATAGAATCATAGAATCATAGAATGGCCTAGGCTGGAAATAAACCTGCTGAAAAAAAAAAAATCTACTTTTTACACATCTCTTCTTAAAGAATCATAGAATCATAGAATGGCCTAGGCTGGAAGGAACCTTAGAGATCATCTAGTCCAACCTCCCTGTCATGGGCAGGGGCGCCACCTCTCGACTAGACCAGGCAACATATGGGGACCGAGCGGGAATCGAACCCGCGACCTCAGTGTTGTCATTGTTGTCAGCACCGCACTCAACCCACTGAGCTAACCGGCCTCGAAGGGCAGCTCCATAGTAAATTTCAAAATGCAATGTCTTTATCAAAGGAATAAAGATAATTTTTGGGTTCTTTGTTTGTTGTTTTGTCCCCCAGAAAATGTGAAATTATGAAAGTTTTATTTTGAAAACTATTGAACAAGTGTTTCATGGGTGTGTTTATACATACATACATAGGTATATATATGTGTCTGTAGGCATATATATTTAAAAAAAATAATAATTAATGCCTTATGGAAATTCCAGTGTCTATTAAACATCTGAATCTCTAAAAAATGTGGAAATTTTCCATTCTTCAATAGACAACACAAAAAGAACAGTAGATGATGGAACAGGAATGTTCTACTAAACCCTAAGAAAAAATCATGGATAACAAAAGATAGAAGAGAGATTCAGAAATAGATATAAAATGGGAGAGATTTTAATAACTTTTCAAGGAACCACTAGAAAATATCCCCAGTCTTTCTGCCTACCTGAGTACACTGGATGTCACTCTCAGGAGAAAAACAATACTCACAAATATGTTTTATTTCCCCCCCAAAAAATGAAAGGGGAAATTCTCACCTGGGTTATTGCTCATTAAATTTACTGATTCCATCTAACAACTAAGAAAATAAATTGGATTTTTAACTAGCTAAGTCTTGGGAAAGATGATGAAATTCTTTAATTACTTTATGGCTTTGTGAAAGGGCCACACACCAGAGCTTAAGTATGTTATTTCATATGTGATTTATACTGAGGAGAACTTATAAATAACGTTAAGTGTTCATCTTCATTCCATGAGAGTTATTCACCAAAAGAGACACCATAGGAGTATGAGAAATTTCATAATCTTTTAAAAGGCCTTCGTGCATTAACACATAGAGGATTCTCCAGTCATTCTACACTTCTGTTTGATAATCAGATTTGTTGAGCTACACACAAGCGTTTCATATTAATGTGCAATTAGATCTTAAGATGTGATAAATTATAGGGGTTTTTTAATGAGTCAATCATAATTTCATTTGTATAAATAAAGCCTAACATACCTCACTTATATTTTGACAGATATTCAGGAAATGAGAAGAAAATACTTTAGAGAATTAAAAAAAAAAATATAGTTTATCTATTGTTCTCTCATGATTTTTTCTCTGAAAGTTAAATAGAATCATAGAATGATAGAATCACAGAATGGCTTCGATTGGAAGGGACCTTAAAGACCATCTAATCCAACTTCCCTGCCATGGGGAGAGAAGCTTCTCAACAAGACTAGATTTTTCAAGGCTTCATCCAACCTAGTCTTTGAGCATCTCCAGGGAGGGCCTATCCACAGCTTCTCATGGCAATTTATTCCATAGTCTTGCCACCCTTGTACTGAAGAATTTCTTCCTAAGATCCAGTCTAAACCTATTCTCACTCGATTTAAATCCATTTCCTTGTCCTGTTGCTGAACACTCATAAATAGTCCCTTTCCAGCCTTTTTGTAGGTTTCCTTCAGGTATTGGAAGGCAGTTATAAGGTCTTCTCTTCTCCAGGCTGAACAATCCCAGATCCCGCAGCCTATCCTTGCAGCAGAGATGTTGCAGCCTCTGGATCATCTTTGTGGCCCTCCTCTGAACACGCTCCAACAGATCTATGTCTCTCTTACAGTGGGGACAGCAGAGCTGGACACAGTATTTGAGGTGAGGTCTCACAAGAGCAGAGTAAAGGAGGAGAATCACCTCTCTTGGTCTGCTGACCACACTCCTCTTGAAGAATCCCAGGATTGGCCTTCTGGGCTGCATGAGCATGCTGCCAGCTCATGTTGAGCTTCTTGTCTATCAACACACCCAAGTCCTTCTCTTCAGGGTTACTTTCAATCCACTCTGTACCCAATTTTATAATTGTGCTCTAAAGTCTATAATTATACTTTAAATAAATTGTGCTCTGAACTAAATAATTTTTAAAAAGACTTTTTTTAAGCCATCCCATCTTCAGAATTAATGTATTGGGTTTGCCTGGAATTTTTGGTATCATGGGGGGCTGTAGGGGTGGCTTCTGCAAGAAACTGCTAGAAGCTTCCCCTAGGTCTGATAGAGCCAATGCCAGCCAGCTCCAAAGACGAACCCTCTGCTGGCTAAGGCTGAGCTTATAAGTAATGATAGCATAGGAACACTTCTGTGAAAACATATTTAAGAAGCATGGAAAAAAAGAATTGTGCCACACAACAACTTGCAGAGAGAGACAGAAGGGTGAGAATATGTGAAGACACCAAGATCATTGAAGAAGAAGAGGAGGAGAATGTGCTCCAAGCACCGGAGCAGAGATTCCTTTGAGCAGTGGTGAAGACCATGGTGAGTCAAGCTGTCCTCCTGCCATTCATGTAGGTGACCGGGGTACAGATGACCACCTGTGGTCCATGGAGGACACCACACTGGAGTGGATGGATGCCTGAAGGTGGCTATGGCCCCATGGGAAGTCTGCGCTGGAGTAGGCTCCTGCCAAAACCTGTAGTCCATGGAGAGAGAAGAGCCTGCGTGAGAGCAGGTTTGCTGACTGGGCTTGTGACTCCTCCAGGGGACTGCACTCCATGCTGAGAGACTCACACTGGGACAGTCTATCAAGAACTGTCTTTCATGAGAGAATTCACATTAGAGAAAGTGTGTGAAGAATGTCTCCAGTGAGAGTCCTCCCCTAGATGTAGAAGGATCAGTGGAGACGTCTGATGAAATGACTCCAGTCCCCATTCCCTGAACCTCTGCACTGCTCAGGGGGAGAAGGTGGATAATTTAGGAATGATGTTATGCCCAGAAAGAAGGGAGGGGTGAGAGGAAGGTGCTGGTTTTTTTAAAGATGTTCTTTTACTTCTCCTTACTCTAATTTGGTGGTTAATAAATCTAATTAATTTCCCCAAATTAATTCCAGGAGTGTTGATTTATTTCCTTCTATACCCTTTTGTATGGTTTCCAGGATATAGAAAACTCCATTTTGCATTCTTTTGCATGAATGGGTAAAAATGCACATCAAAAAAATGTGCTTCAGCTACAATGTTTTAGATTGTTCCGAAATGGGAAGTAGGAATAAGTGAAGGAAAGAGAAAAACTTTCAACTGCTCTCAAGCAGGCTATACCGTTGAACCAGAAAGTAATAACAACAAAGATTGATAGTGGACTGAAGCTCAAGAATGTGACTAGTTTTGCCTTTTTCATTTCTAGGGTCATGATTTTTTATTCACTCTAAATGTTGTTAATCTACAAAACATTCCACATTAAATAGTTAGCAAATAGTTCTCG
Organism: Apaloderma vittatum; assembly: GCF_000703405.1. Lineage (NCBI taxonomy): Eukaryota > Metazoa > Chordata > Aves > Trogoniformes > Trogonidae > Apaloderma > Apaloderma vittatum. The sequence continues at coordinate 10,180 of NW_009712086.1, forward strand.
GAGGAGGAACCGAAGCCAAGGTTTTATCTTTCAATGATTTTAAACAAAAACTGCAGTCAATATGTCATATTTTCTTTGAATAAACAAACCAGTCCTCTTAACATGGGAGAAATTCAGCTATTGAAGACTCTTTAATTCAGATGTTACACTTCAACGTGATTCTGTTCATGAAGTTTCGAGAGCAAGTCATCCTTGAGCAGATGTTTACATTTATGTCTACATCCATGTCTATTGTAGTTTTACACATTTCAGGATAGGAGAAAAGATATCTTAGGTAGCTGAGCATCTACGTGGAGCTGTCTTTTATGATACAGGTAAAGACTGGGCACCATGCTTGATCTCTATGTGGGAAATGTCATCTACGTTTAGACATGTAAATTTCTACCCCAGCTTATGCAGCTCCTGAATGGTCTGGAAAATATTCTAGACCAAAGAGAGAAATTAATTAAAGTCTTCTGCAAGTATGTTAACCAGAAAGTCGTCATCTCCACCAAGAGCTTAAGATAGATCAGAATCTCCTGCTGATTATTCCACTATACCTGATCCTGTGCCGATGCTTTCCTCATGCACTGAATTACCTACCGTATCAACCACTTGAATAATGCATCTAAAATAATTTTGGTTTTTAAAATAGTTAAAAAAATAAAATTATTTTAATCCTGAATTATTAAAATAATTCTATTTTTTAGTATTTTTTCTTTAAATTTAATTCAATTTTAAGTCTTAAACTGACAAATTATCAGCAATCCTTTACCAATCTGAATTACAAAAAAAACCCCCTACCATGTGACAATCCCCAAACCCAAAGTTTAAATTGTTGTCTTATTAAAACAAAATAAAATAGAAGTAAAAATAAAACAAAATAAAAAAAAAATAGAAGACTTAGACATAGAAATTGCTTCCAAATATAAGTAAAACAAGGAATGCAGAAATCAGCATTTTAGACTAAGGATGAGGTTGATTCTTTTGTTCGATGTTACTTCATGGTAGAGAGACAGAATTAAAACTGATAAAAGACACATAAAATGTTTTTGACAGAAACATCTGGAACTTGTACACCTGTAAATGTGTTTCATCATTGCAACATTTGAAGTAAAAAAATAAAAAGGAAACTAAAATTGGTACATTTTTATTTCTAGTGAAAATTAGATTGTCGAGGGCTTATATGTTAAAATATGCCTTCTGAAACTTCAGTACATTTCTTTTGAGTTGCATTATTTGAGTGTAAGCACTAGTGAGATATCGAGCAACACCATAAAACATGATTTTAGGCCTGGCTTCATCTGTGATGAGTGCAAAAACATTGCTATTACTAATCAAACTACTAATCTTTGCTCATAAATGTATTGGCTACTTTCCAAATGGTAAGCAGGAACGAAGAAAAGGAGTTAAAAATAAGAAACCCCAAACATAGTGGAAAATGGCTACAATTACAGCAAAGAGACGTTTTCCTTAACAGTACAATTTAAAAACTTGGTCCACATAAGCAAATAGAGAAGGTCAGTTGAAGAGGAAGGAAGGGTTCAGGTTGGAAGAAACATCTTAAGTAAAGCTGACTACACCAACATGTGACTGCATGCCTGCCTGAGCTGCTTTTAAGATTCTCCTTAAATCAGCAGAACTGAATTATTTCACTAAGTAGATTTTTTATTGGATCCACCTATGTAAGTTCATGAAGAAAAAATATTAGTAAGCTAAACCAAAATGGGAATAACTCTTAAAGATTCATTAGTATTAAAAGAGTATGGAGTAATGTTAGGTAGTTCGTACAGTTACAGTAACTGTCATAGTATCTAACCAATGTGGGAAATCTATTTGGCTGCACACTTAAATATGTAAGACATATTCCTCCGCTTTAAGGAAAAAATCTTTGCCTCATGTTAAAATCTGATTTAGTAAGCTTTTTACAATGATTATTTAGAATAAATTCTGGAACTGTGCCTCTTTTTTGTTACTTCAGTGGGGATGTTTGTTCAGCGATGATAAATTCTGCTCATTATTGTTGCAGCTCACTAAGGTTAATTTTGCACAGCGGACTGCTAGAGAGCAAGACATCCCATGCAAAAGGTGTCAGATTTCTCTCTGCCCTCTATCTCTCTGTACCATCATGAAAAAAAAATTTTGCTAAAGCCTTATAAGCATGGACATTTACATTGGTATTGTTAAATTAATTTGTTCCAAGAAGTTCTCTATGAGTCCCAAAAAAAAGCAGAGGAACTCGTTTGCAGAAATCAGCTTAAACAACAGCAAAGCAGACTGGCTATGCCCATGCAGGACCTTTAATCTTTGCTGTCAGCCATATAATGTCTCTGTAAACCTATGATATAAATAATGTTTCATAAGTAGGGCTTTTTATCCTCTCAGTTCCAAGTGTCTAGAATAGTGGGAGGACATTCATACATATATGAGAACAATGATTTTCATACCATAAAACTGAGATTGCCTCCTGCAAGACTGGAGTGTGGCTTGAGTATATAAAACATTGTTTGAAGTTGCTAAGGTGTCCAGGACAGCAAAAAAGAATTATATCTGGTGCAGTCCTACCAATAATACCTCCTTGAAGTCAACCCTACAGTGACAAATAAAACCACCTGACATACACTAGACCATTATTTTGGACAAGTAATTGTTAGAATAGCCTGACAAAGAGGCAGGAAGTGAGCAGGGAGTATATGATAAGGAGTTCATCACTCAAATGCACTTCCTAGACTTCTTTTATTTAGCAGAGTAGGTTTGTTTACTGTACATTCAGAGAAGTCTTATGAAAAGAGTGTCCAAAAGACATTGCATGGGGTATTCTTAAACACTGATATTTTTCTCAATTTGTGGAGGAAAAAAAACAAAGGGCATCCAAAAAAACCCGAAAAATTAACATAATTTATTTGAGAACCACTAAGTCATTCCTTTTTGAAACTATTGAAATGTTATAGTATAGAAGATTTTACATTTTGTTCTGGAATAATCTTCTGTTACATATTCTGCATACACTGTTTTCTTTTTACTAATTCCATTTTGTTTCCTTCAAAATAAACGTGTCTGAATTTATAAAACAAATTAATACAATGATTATATTAATTATAGTTGAAGACTTTAATATAATTGCAAGAAAAACAAATCAAAACAGCTAGAATTAAAAATAAAACATTTTGAGAACACCAAAATAAAACCTGTATGCGAATGCATCCTTCACACTTAACCTGAAGTGAAATATTATTTGAGATTATCATGTCAGCCTACACTTTTACATTAGAGAGCTTTCAAATCCAGTAGAAGAAGAAACTGCTTCAGCTCCACAGCCCGGTGTCAAACTGGGAGTCTGAGCTTGTATTCACAATGGGAACATGCAGTGATGGACATATGACACATACTTACAGAAATAAAGAGCTGGCCACAGTAATCATGGACAGACACACAGACAACTGGCACAAACCACCCCATCCTACTCCTCTTTGTGGCTGTTCAGGATAAAGGCCAGTTAATGGAAGGTATTTATGTGCTTATATATACATTTGTGCAACACAGATCCTTCCAGCTCAGACACGTGATCTAATTTCCCTTGGATCCCAGTCTCCCCAGTTGCTGGCACCTGAACTGAACCCCTGTGCTGCAGCCCCACTCCAGTTGGTGTTACGGACTCTCTTGCACACAGGCATCAACTCACAGACACACAAACACACACACACAGAGACACTTTGGATCCTTCCAGGAATTGGGATTCCATGAACAGTCTATTAATCAACCAGATCTTTGCTTTCCCCCCATTGCCTCAGGCACAGATGATCAGGCAGAGAGACAGACAGACAGACATGAACACCTCAGCTGATCCCGAGGCCAGGACGGTGTTTATCTCACTAAGTGGTGTCCCTGCCCAAAACAGGGAGGTTGGACTAGATGATCTCTAATGTCCCTTCCAGCCTAGGCCATTCTATGATTCTATGAAATTATTTGTCTACCCTTTGCCTCTGTGCTCCTCCATAAGCAGGGAGACTTTTATCCCATAACCAAACACTTTTCTAAAATCACTTTTTCCACAGAATCACAGAATGTTAGGAGTTGGAAGTGACCTCAAAATATCATTTAGTCCAATCCCCCAATTTCTAGTCCAACCCCCTCCTTTTGAGCCATAAATTTTCCTTTTCTTTTTTTTAAAGAATTTTAATTTTAAATAACATATCAACATTTTGATGCACTTAAAATAGTAGCAAGTATTTTTTTCTAGGACAAAGATTTTGTCTGGTTGCATTAGTTTGAACTTTACTGATAAATAAATAATGTTATGTTATATTCCAAATTAAATAGGACAGCAATTTATGCAACATTAAAAAGGAGAATCTGTGTAAAGGCAATTATTACAAAAAATAATGTTATTACTTTTAGGGAGGTCTAGGTAATACTGTAGTTAAAAACATTAAAAAACTGCTGAGAGCTGATATAAGTAATCAGACAGTAGTCCTTGCAAGAATTGTATTTGAGAATCTTGGTTTCTTTTGCACTTTTAATTGTGCCTTATTCCCCAGATTAAAAGAAAGATGATGAGCAAGAAGGCTTTATATGTCAGAGAGAATTTTTAAAAATAAATTAAAATAGAAATTCTGTGCCTTGGAAAGAATTCATCTGTAAAACAGAAGAAATGTCTTTAAAAGAATATACAGATGATTCATTACAGAATACCATGGAAAATTTCAGAAAACAGCAGCCTATTTAAGCCTTTTTGTGCTGATCCACAGGGTATTGTACAGCTTTTGTTCCTGCAAAAAGGAAAAGAACAACCTGTAGCTCTCAAATGAGCAAATACAAAATGCAAGTAAATAAAGGTAGTCTCTGAACAAAGAAAGAATACACAAGACACTACTGTAAATTACATGCGTGACACCAGAACAGATGTTGACATGGAGCACGTCTAGCACAAAGCAGATGTGTCTGTGTAGTGTATCATTTATGGTAATAAAAGCACTTGGATTATTCAGTGTCTTCTTAAAATGAAACAGTATCACAATGCTGATGTGAAATAGATGTTATTGCTGCTTCATTATAAGGGGGAAGTATGAATAATGGAACAGAAAGGATGCAGAAAACTTAAAGGGGTGAAAGGAACATCTCTAGGATGATACTTATATGAGAAGTCAGCCTGGTGTTAGGACTTTTGGCCTCCTTGCTACACTCAGTCTTATCCAGACTCTGGCAGCACAAAATTTTGACTCATACTGTCAGACTGAACAAAGAGTCTATGGATGGCAGTCTCGCATAGTCCAAGAGATATTTTTTGTGAGTCTCACACATCTCCAGCCTATGAGAATAAAAATTTCTAAGTAGCTGGTGGTTCACAATAACTTCTGCAATAACCCTCAGTCACTGCAAGCATAAAGAGGTGTCTGCTTTTGTTTCCCATGAGGAAACTTTGAGATGGAAAGTGACGTTGACCTTGGTAAATCACAATTTTGCTTCTGTGCAAGTGTGAGGGACTGCTATGAATGTCTCAAACAGCCTGGAACCTAAACAGGCCACAACCACCTGCCTGCCATCTGTCTCTGTTGTTGCGAGGGTAATTCAGCACTTCCCTGAGCCCGCTGCCCAGTCTCTGTACTGGTGGAGCTGTGGCTGCAAGGAGCCAGAAGAGGGAGGGGTGACCCCCCTCAGAAGCCCCCACCATCCCCCAGACCAGTACCTGGTAATTTTCCACAAGAGGTAAACAACGTGATGTGGCAGGAACTTGACTGTATAAAATGAGAGAATACTCAACATTTTGGTGTTTTTCTCCCTCCACAAGAAGATTGCTGCATGTGCCATGGTTGTCGTGGGATCCAAGGGTGGTCATCTTTCTTTTTCTATCATTTTATTTTTTCTCTTTTCCAAGTCTTAACAAAAGGCTATCTATGACAAGGCTGGTTCTTTGGCTCGCTAATGGCTCTTTGTTGTGATGCATATTGACTGCGCTAAGTAGACGACTGAAGCTCATTGTTGTTCATTATTGATTGATAAATAAAACTAGTGTTACGATCCTTGATATGACTCACCTGAGTTCCTGGCCTGGGAATCAGCGAACCTGAGACATCGTCCTGAAAGCTCAGGACATGACAGCGAGGACGCACATGTAGACATGCAGGAAAGAGTAATGTGGTTACAGACATTCCTCCAAATAGCACTGAGCACCTCTGTTTTCCTTCACTGTCGTTTTCCTGTCCACTTTCTCTCTTGCCATTCATTATTCTTGCCCCTGTGCTCAGCACTGGTGAGGCCTCACCTTGAGCCCTGTGTGCAGGTCTGGGCCCCTCACTGCAAGAAAGACCTTGAGGGGCTGGAGCGGGTCCAGAGGAGAGCAACGAGGCTGGGGAAGGGACTGGAGGGAAAGTCCTGTGAGGAGAGGCTGAGGGAGCTGGGGGTGTTTAGCCCGGAGAAGAGGAGACTCAGGGGGGACCTCATCACTCTCTACAACTGCCTGAAGGGAGGGTGTATTCAGGTGGGGGTCGGGCTCTTCTCCCGGGCAACCAGTGACAGGATGAGAGGGCGCAGCCTGAAACTGTGTCAGGGGAGGTTTAGGTTGGATCTCAGGAAGCGCTTCCTCACAGAGAGGGTGCTCAGGGGCACAATATCTTTATTATCTTACAGCATATCAAAAAAATGTGAAAGGAAAAGAGAGGATGGTTACAGAGAATATGCGGAAGGAAACAAAAGACAGCTCAGTAGAACTTTCTTTGGCACGTGAATCATAAAATGATGGACTTGAATTGGTGGTTACACTCTCGACAGTCTACTGACGTAGTTAAAGAAATTCTTAGTATTAAGAATTTTGTACCACAATTGCTACTTCAAGTGAGAAATCAGGATAGTTGGCATTTGTTCAGGATATTTTCGTAATCCTACCCCTCTAAACATCAGGCAAATCACCTCACAGTTTGTTTCACTGGCTATCATTGTGGTTTTCAGTTGCACCAGGAAAAGAGCCAGCATGTGACGCTGCATGCCTGGAAAAGGCAGGCATTGGATGACATCCAGAGCAGCAGACCCACTAAAGTTAGAGCTCCCGAGCAACTATATAGAAATGGGAGCACCTGCTCAGAGTACACATAGGCAGTAGAGATCAGATGAGGGTTTTAAAGATAATTTATTTTTTATTATGTTTTATTTAGTAGTTTAGAATTATATTTTCCTGGGGGAGAGGGGGGAGTGATGTTCTTACTCCTTTTTTAAAATATTATTTAAAAGTCATTTTTAAAGCTGTTTGGGAAATAAGCTTTCCATCTTTTGGGGACAGAGTTATGTAAGTCTCTGTTTGCTTTTCCCTTTTGCCTAATTTAGGACAAGAGCAGAGGTGGTTCTTTCGCTTCCTGTCTTTTTCTGGGATCATTCTGCTCTTAGTCCACCTAAGTATTGTTTGAACAGAAATCCTTTCTGCTATTCTGGAGTATTTTTAATTGGCTTCAGACAGAGAACCTTCAAACTTTAAACTAGACAGGGCTTTTAGTGTGGGAGACCAAGTTGGGCTGATGCCTCCTAATGACTCTAAGACATCCAAAGGATCTTGTAAATACCAGATATACAGTGACTTATATCTAAGGTGGCAGCCTATTTTATGTGATGTGTACAGTAGTGTCTGGGTACCTGTTGTAAGTTAGGATTTGACCATGAGTTGGCCAGTGCCATGACTCATACCCAGCAAAATGTTCACTGCAAAGATGGCTCAGGAAAACCCTACAAGAATGTCCAAAATGTGTACTAATCTTCCTGCACCTAGAATCAAAACCAAAATTCATTATAGACAAATTTTTTTCTTATATTGCTAAACATGAAACCTAGTAAAATAAAAACTGGTTGTTAGAACAATCATTAGTCTTGAAAGTTTTAAAGTCAATGTTCTCCACGATGATATATATCTTGGGTTTCCCAAGAGAGAACTAGCACTGGAAACTATGACAAGCAAGGTACAGTTCTCTTGAAAAGAAATTCAGAATCAGTCCATGGAGCTTGGAGAGGACAATGAATTATTTCATTTATACTCTTTCTAACAGTTTAGTTTAAAAACTACTGGAATACAGTGAAGGTCCATGAAGATGGTAAAAGGATTGGTGCATCTCTTCTATGAAGACAGACTGAGAGAGCTGGGTTTGTCCATCCTGGGGAAAAGAAGCCTCAGGGAGAGTTCTCATCAAAGTACCTATATACCTGAAAGGAATGTGAAAAGAAGACAGAGACAGGCTTTTTTTGGTGGTGCTCAGTGACAGAATGAGAGACAATCAGCACAACCTGAAATGCACAAACCACATTTTTATTGTGAATGTGTCTAAACATCGGAACAGGTAGCCCAGGGAGATTGTGGAATCTTCTTCCTAGTGTATTTTTTACTTCCCTCTGGACATGTTCCTGGGCAACCAGCTCAAAGTGGTTCTGCTTGAGCAGGGGAGTTGAAGTACGCAGTCTTCAGAATTCCCTTCCAGTGTCAACTTTTCTGTGATTCCTTGATTTCTACCAGTGATGGAGTTCAGGTCACTAAAGTGTCTAAAATAAACAGTCAAAATCTGTGGTCTGAGTTCAGTGAATAAACAGCAAAAAACACCAGCAAATATCATTCACCTCAAATATCTTAGACAGCAATCTCAGTGTGGGATGTCATCCCATGTCACTTATGTACACACGTCTAAATTTAGGTATCTCTCTTTATCTTTGAGACCCTAGCCCTTCATATCAGTTTAGAAATGCAGTTTAGAAATGCAAAGCAGAAAGGTGTGTTAATGCTCAACCATTCAATAACATAGACTCAGGTCATGAAGTTGATATTTTCATTATCAAAAACTATACAGTTTCTAAAATTGTCTTTCTATAGCACTGTAACATAAAATACTGCTGTACCTACTTTCCTTCTCAATATCAGTTATTCAAGTATTTTCAGTTGTTGGAAGACTTTGCCAACCATATGTCCTGGGTTTGAGCTAAATCCCAGTCCTATTTAGTGATTTTTACTTTTCAGTTTAGTCTCTTCTAAGAGGCTGCACTTTCTGAAGTTAGCAGCATGTTTTCGTAGACAGTGCCTGCTACTGGCAGTGAAACACCTGATGTTTACAGTTACTGCCTGGGACTGGTATACAGAAAGGCTCTTGCTTTTACTTGTTCTTATAGTGACCAAGGCCACTGCTGGCTCTTGTGTGCCACGCTGGCGGTGCCGAGTAGTAAGAGGGGTCACAAGAAAGTAAAATGTTGCACCTGGGGGGATAATAGACAGGACAGGTGACTAACAAGAGTATTCCATCCCATATACGTCATATTTAGTATAAATTGAGTGATCATGAGAGTTTCTGCCTCTTCTGCAATGGCCGGTATCCAAGGAGGACTCCATCTGACCTCCTCTTTTGATCTGGATCCTGAGTTCCCGAATCAAGTTTCCTGTATCCAGCTCCCGCCGCCGCTGCTGAGCCTGGGATTTCCCCAGTGCCTCCTGCTCTGCAACATCAGTGGTGATTGCTATTGGGGGAGGGAGTCAGGTTCGATATCTGACTACTATCTATAGTTGTATATACTTCTTTACTTTTATCATTCCACTATTATTTTCTATTATTATTGTTTCATTAAAGCTGTTGCAGTTTTTCTTCTTCTCTAACCCAAAAGTCTCTCTGCTTCATTCCCTTTTCTTTCCCATTTAGAGGGGGGAATAGCAGGTTAGAGAGCGTCTGTCCGTGTTAGAGGCCAGCCCAGTCCTAACCCACGACACCATATGAACTAATATAGCTTTAGTTAACAGAAGCATGGCTTTCCAAATCTCCTAACGTTGGAGTGAAATATTTGGAAATTAATGGATACTAAAATAAAATGAAATCATTAGCTACTACTACTTCAAGATACATAGATCAAAACACACAATGTTAAGAATAAAATATATTGAAAAATCAAACATTTTCCACCGGGTAATATACGAAGTCTGAGCTGGCAAAAAAACCCCAAAAAACAACAAATCATAATAAAAACAACAGTGACAGACATAACAATATTCAATATAAACTATAGACAATATAGACTATAGAAAAGAGACAGTAGTAGAATGGCTTCATTCCAGGAATCAACATGAAACACATAAGGATAAATTAATAAGCAATGAGAAAAACACTGCGTTGACAAGATATTAATATCTGAGTGTATCATACATCTTAGTGTGCCCATTAGCTGTGCTTTGATGTCAGAAAACAATTTAATGTAAGAATACATTGGGTTTATGAGGCAAGGTTTTGGTAGCAGGGGTGCTGCAGAGGTGGCTTCTATGAGAAGATGCCAGGACATGCACCCCATTGCAGATACAGCCAGTTCTAATCATGTCTAAAGTGGACCCACTACTGACCAAAGCTGAGACCATCAGCAATGCTGATGGTGCCTCTGTGATAGCATATTTAATAAATGGTAATTTTTTATTTATTTTCTTTCTTGTGGAAAGAAGGGATTGCACAAGTGATCTTTACTGACCATCTCATAGGGCTTTCACTGATTTAGTTATTTTTATTGTGTTCGTATATGGCATGATGACACATGCGTATTTGGCATTAAAATTTCCATGTATGTTTATTCATGTCTTTATTTAGATAATCAGTCTATTGTCACATTAAAAATCCCATTTTTTTTAAATACTACTGAAATGGTTCTTTTGTTTACAGAACTGAGTAACAATGGGTAAAAATACTGGGATATCAAAATTTACCTGCTTGTTTCGCTCTGTAGTTTTGTTACTCTTCTCATTTTTTGTTAGTTTGTGTCTGTTTCTTTCTTCATGGGAAAAACTAATAACAAAAAATACCAGCTCAATTTTTGATGTAAACATTTTCATGTTCCAAGTCACCTTGTGCTGAGCAGTTTTTGCTGAATAAGGGACAGTTCTAATAGTTGTCCAACATTTAATCTTGAAAGAGATAGTCTTCTAAACTTTGATTTTTTAGTTTAATATTTAAGTAATATGAGAAAGGGGTTGCTTAAGAACTCTTTTTTATTGTAAAAATTAAGAGGCAATTGGGCACTGGTCATGTATATGTTACGATGATATGAAAAAATAAGTTCTATATCTGGTTTTTCTTGGCTTATTAGCTGCTGTGTAAAAAAAAAAGCCAAAACTGAGATGCTTTTGCAACTGATACTCCTTTTTTCTAGAAAAAAGCATATTTTTCTGATTTATTATATAGCAGAAGGAATTTCTGTAGTACGTTATACAGCAACATACTTCATATTCAATTTGATTACACCTCTGTGTTGTAGATATTATAAATATTTTTTCAGTTCTATAAACTCATAAATACAATCCAGATAAAGATTTATAAATTCTGATTACAGATTCCAAATTATCAATGTCAGATGTCCTCTCATATGATTCAATGTAACCATGTCAAATTTCATTGTTGTTTTTCAGTTAGTACTTTGAGATAATCCCCATCTCTTTCATCTGGTGTGAAAATTTAAGCACGACATTTTCACAGGAATGGACTCCAGGCTTTTCTCACTCATGTAGGTGAATAATTACATTGCAATCTTCAAAACACTTGAGATCTCAAAATTGGGAATACTCTTTCTATTTTTCTACCAAATAAGAGTTTGCAGGGTACAGACTTACATTAGGAAGATTATTAGTCTTCTGTGTCATTATTCTATTTCTTCTGCAGAGACTACATCATAATTTCTATACAAGAAAAACACAAGTAAATGTTAAGGTTTATGATTTTATAAAAATATTTCAGTGATTACTAGCTTACTGTTAAGGCTTTAGATCTGTCACATCAAGCTAAAATTTTCTTAAAAATTTCAATTATAAGTATATATACATACAAGTATATACATGTATTAATATAAGAACATCTCTAACAGTTCTGAGAGCTCAATATACTTGTAAGGAAATCAGAGAAAGCAGCATTGAAATTGTCAAAAAAAAAAGAAAAAGAATAAAGTATTTTTGTGTAAACTCATGATGCAGAAGGGAAAATAGACTTGCAAGATTCAGAGAGTGAAAAAATAACAATTATTTATTTTCATTTATGCTTAAGGGCTCTTTGTAACAGGCTATCCTTTTAGTAGATACTGCACTGAGAACAAAGTTTCCTTTCATATCTTTACAATGTTTATGTGTTTCTATCAGTAATTTTCCTATCTACTCCCTCCCTAAATGAAAAAGTTGAGAAAAAATCTATTTCTTAGGGACATTTGCAATTGATAAATTTATTTTTATTCAATATAAAACAATATGAAATCTTGAAATGTCTCCCATTGAGAGCGTCTTAGAAATCTCAGTTTATTTCCCTTTGTAGGCATAAAAATATTTTTGAACATACCAGTTCTGAAGCACAAGGACATTGCAGTAATATGAAGAAGAATGAAGGGGAAAAAATATTCCGTAATTCTTCTTTCTAGTGTTGTCTAAAATGCTAGTGTTTGGTTGTGTGCTGTTAACAAATATTGTACTGGATTTGCCTGGATGGATTTTGGTGGCTGGGAGGCTGTAGGGGTAGCTTCTGCAAGAAGCTGCTAGAAGCTTTCGCTGAGTCTGATAGAGCCAATGCCAGCCGTCTCCAAAGATGGACCCGCCGCTGGCCAAGGCTGAGCCTATCAGTAATGATAGGAAAGGAATGCCTCTGTGAAAACATATTTAAGAAACGGGGAAAAAGAACTGTGCCACAACAGCTGGCACAGAGATGGCAGAGTGAGAATATGTGAAGACACAAAAGGTCTGTGAAGAAGGAGGGGAGGATGAGCTCCAGGCGCTGGAGCAGAGAGTCCCCTGGGCGGTGATGAAGACCATGGTGAAGTGGATTGTCCCCCTGCAGCCCATGAGCGGGGTGTATATGTCCACCGTGGGGCAGAGGACCCCACGCTGTGTGGGTGGATGCCTGAACAGGACTGTGGTCCGTGGGAAGCCCACGCTGGAGCAGGTCGGCTGGTGGGACTTGGCTGCTGGGACTTTTTTGATGCCACGAGGGACTCATGCTGGAGCAGTTTCCCCTGAAGAACTGCACCTCAGACTCATGAGGGTGGATTGCCCCTCATGAGGTGTCTCACGGTGGGCGTTTTGTGATAAATTGCCTTTGTGAGAGGACTCACGCCAGAGAAGAGAGCGTGAAGCTTGTCTCCCTTGAGAGGGACCTCACAATGGCCCTGGGGGAGTGTGAAGGGTCCACCTCCGGAGTGAAGAAGAAGTGATGAACTGACCGTAACCCCAATTCCTTGTCCCCCTGCACTGCTCGGGGGGAGGAGGTGGATAAACCAGGATTGATGTTGAACCCAGGAAGAAGGGAGGAATGGTGGGAAGGTGTTTTCTTTTAAGATTTGTTTTATTTCTCACTACTCTTCTCTGATTTGTTCTTTTAATAAATTTAACTAATTTCCCCAAAATTGAGTCTTTTTTTGCCTGGGACAGTAAATGTAAGTGATCGCCCTGTCCTTATCTCAAACCATGGACCTTGCAATATATTTTCTCCCCTTGTCAAGTAGAGAAGGGAGGGTGATAGAGCAGCTGTGTGGGCACCTGGCCGTCAGCCAGGGTCAAACCACAGCAAATATAAGCAACAGGAAGTCCTTGGGGTCATAGAATGAGTGCTGAAGAGTGATCTTTGTAATTCTTTAATCAACTGTAGGTTTTGCAATGAACTGTTTCTTTCAGGACAATGACTCATACCCTGTGTGTGAACACAAGTACTTCAAGTGGAGTCCCACCCTGTAGAACAGTTCACAGAATCATAGAATATTAGGGATTGGAAGGGACCTCGGAAGATCACCGAGTCCAACCTCCTGGCAGAGCAGGGCCAGAGAACCTAGCGCAGGTCACACAGAAACACATCCAGATGGGTCTTGAAAGTCTCCAGAGGAGACTCCACAAACTGTCTGGAGAGCCTGTTCTGTTGTTCTGTCGCCCTTATAGTCAAGAAGTTCTTCCCCATGTTGAGGTGGAACTTCCTGTGCTCTAGTTTGAATCCATTGCTCCTTGTCCTATCACAGGGCACAAGTGGAAAGAGATTGTCCCTTCCTTCTTGACGCTCAGCCCGCCTATGTTTATACACATTAATTAGATCCCCTCTTAGTCTTTCCCTCTCCGATCTAAAAAGTCACAGGTCTCTCAATCTTTTTTCATAAGGCAGGTGTTCCAGTACCTTAATCATCCTTGTAACCCTCCGTTGGGCTCTTTCAAGAAAACCCCTGTCCCTCTTGAACCGGGGAGCCCAGAACTGGATGCAATACTCTAGATGAGGTCTCACTAGAGCAGAGCAGAGGGACAGATGAACATCCATCAATCTGTTGGACACACTCTTCTTCATGCACTCCAGGATACCAATGGCCTTCTTGGCCACAAGGACACATTGGTATCCCAAGGGCACATTGCTGTCCCATTTAGCTGTTCTGATGTGTCCATTTACATATAGTCTCAGCTTCCAGCACTTTTCAGTAGTTCTGCCTCAGCTTTGCCAGTCAGGGATAGAAGCCAGTTCTCACAGGCTAACCACCAGACTGTGCCAGGATTTCCAGGCATTAGGGTCAAAAAGTTACCCAGCTTCACAAGCTAGAACTCCTGATTTTCTCAGTACATAAACAGTGTCTGCACAGACAGTTTGCATAGACAGTGATGCATCTTGGTGTATTTTAAAAAATACTGTATTCTAATACTGTGGAATTAAAGCACTTTTTGCCTAGGCTTTAGTTCTAACCACAAGGCAACCATCTTTGTTGAACCTTTCTCATGTCATCTGATGTGGGATAATTGTCTAAAATGACTTAATTACCTATATAGCATTGTTCACACATCAGGACACCAAGTTCCAAGACTGTGCAGCTGGTATGCAAGGAGCTCTCCCCACAAAAGTTCACTCGGCAACCTTAAGGGTCAGTAACATCAAGGGAGCTTGATGTTCTGATTTGAGGGAAAATTACATGGAGCATGGAGCAGAGCGGGGACACCGTGGTCAAGCTCTGTACACACAAAGGACCTGGAGACATCAAGGAGCCAGTAAACTGCACATTTACTACCCTGGGTCGAAAGTCCATCATCTTTTGATAGATACTGTCCTTTGGGTGAACTATGCTCATTATAATCTCATTATAATACCAGAACACAACTCCATTCCAAAAGTTACCCACCTCCAAGGTGTGATCACCCCTCACTGAGCTTGCACAGTGAATTTTTCTAGTCTGTATCTCTAAACGCAAAGTGAGGAAAATTTACACCAATTACAATAAAGATATGCATGACTAGAATCACTCAAGCTCCACCTAAAAGGTGACAAATAGTATAAAAAGGCCCAAGAGAGGGGGGATGTTCGGGGAAGATTGCACCATCATCAGAGGAGATACCACCACAGACCACCTCTGACTCCTGAGATCAGTTGATGGGCTGAGCCTCTCTTTCCCCCATTGGGATGCATCTGGGTAAGATTTGAACGCTTGGTCTCACCAAGTGCTGCTCCAGGATACTTAGGAAATCTTTATAAAGCTGCTTACATTCTAATACAATGGTAACTTTTGCACATGCTTTGCAGACAGTCACTATCAATGGCAATCAAAAAGAATTTGTGTATCTGTTGCTTCAATAAATTATATTTGATTCCGATATGGCCATGTGAGTCCCTGTTGACAATGACACACTGAGTTTGACTGTGTGAGTGTGTCACCACCCTTGTGAAGGCTGGCCTTGTGAATCCAGGGATGCTGACAAATCGAAGGCACATTGACACACCACATTAGTTAGTTTGGAATATTAACGCTGAATTTAGCATCACTCAGAACCTAAGCCCAGCTGTCCCCAGCCCCCCCAGTATCTGAGGATGAGCTGGAAAGCAAGGGAGTTTAGCTTCTGCCAAACTGATTTGCCTCTTCTTTTGATATGACAGAAATTGGCGTATCTTTTTTGCAATAGAAATGGTTGCCTCTTTTGACATGACAAATACATTTTACCAGTAAAAACTGACTTTGAAGTAAAACTTCTACAGAATCCCCAATTAACAGATTAATGTAACTGATAACTATGACTACAGCAGTTTCTGCAATATTTTCTGCAAAAGTTCCTGCAATGGATGACAGTATAAACCATATGCGAATGTAGTTCGATCTCTGGAAGTCTTTTCATTTTCTTCTTTTCTCCCCAGACATTTGGGAAATGAAAGAAGATATAGGCTTTCCTGCATGGATGTCTTTAGGTAACGTGAAATGCAAATGTGGCATAAATTTTTAATAATAGTAATTAAAATGAGAGGTCTAGAGAACTTTCAAGCATTTTACATTACATATTCTTCACACAGCAATTATTCTTAGCAGCATTTATTCTCATTTTGCAAAAAAATAAGAAGATACACAGAGTAGAAGCAGAATGTTCTTCTAGGGTATCTTCAGGTGTTGGTCTCATTTTGATATTGACGATATTGAATTTGCTGTAATTTGAGGAATGATCTTGGGTATTAACTTATATTTTTGCTCAAGGTATTTTTTTGATCAAATATCATAAGAAATTAATTGACTTTTACATAACTGGCTCATTTGACTGTCATTCAAAATATGTACTTAGGACACTTTCGTTTGGAGTCATATGTGGATAAAGGTCCCAGAGTCTGATACCAAAATTAAATTTGTAGGGGAGCAAAATGGCAAATCGATCAATTCTAATCATGATCATTATATTTCACTTAATATCAGCTCTTGACAACAGTTTTCTTCCACTTTTGGAGATGCAGTTATGTCATCCATGATTAGCCAATATCTATATGAGAATATCTGCTGTGAAAGTCTGACTCCTCTTCTTAGAGTTTTTGAAAGGTTGTCTGCTTGTCCATTCAGCACAAGTAGAGAGCAGATAGCTTGGTACCCAGTAGCTTGGTACTTTGATACTTGTCCAGTAATAACAGGGCTGCCCTTTAAAAATCATTCACAAGTCAATACAGAGGGCTAGGAGCACCTGACAGGCTGGAGGCAGGAAGTTTTTGGGATGTCTTTTAGAATACTGTGAACAAGAGTGGGGAATATAGCTGTGGTGGGTTAGCCTCAGCAGACAGCTGAGCCCCACGCAGCCCCTCACTCACTCCTCAACAGTTGGATGCGAGAGAGATTTGGTAGAGTGAAAGTGGAAAAACTGAGGTAAAGACAGTTTAATATGGAAAGCAAAAGCTACATGTACATGAGCAAAGCAAAGCAAAAAATTCATTCACTACTTCCCACTGGGAGGCAAGTGTTCAGCCATCTCCAGGAAAGCAGGATTTCATCACATGCAAGTGCAATTTGAAAAGACAAATGTCATCACTCCAAACATGACCCCCTTCCTTTCTCTTCACTCAGCTTTATATGCTGAGCATGACACTATATGGTCTGGGATGCCCCTTTAGTCAGTTGGAGTCAGCTGTCTCAGTTGTGTTCCCTCTCAAATTCTTGTGCGTTCCCAGCCTCCTTGGTGGTGAGGTGGAGTGAGAAGCAGAAAAGCTCTTGACTCTGTATAAGCCCTGTGAAACATTCTTATGTTATCAACATTAGTTTGATCACAGATCCAAGACACAGCCCCATACTAGCTACTGTGAAGAAAATCTATCGCAGTCAAAATCAGCAAAGCAGCACAAACACAAAATGCTGGAGGGATCTGATGAGTACTGATGCTGGAGGTAGAAGGGATTTCAAGTTGATGTTCAAAATTGAGGGAACCTTCATGTCCGATTGAGAAAATGGAAAGCTATAGCCATTGAAGCTGAGGTTGTTTTTTGAGTAGTATATAAACTGTGGCATTTGAAGTGTCTATTTTTATTGCTGATTTGAGATTTTTTTTTAGATAACAATGAATGCAAGTAATACCTTTATAGTTTCTTGTCGTATTGATGATGAAAGATCCTTGAAACATCAAATATTTGTTTTACAGAAGAGTTGACATAGATTATAAATTAATTTTAATTTATTTCTAGATACTATAAGATCTTTTTCAGTTTTGATAGAGCACAAATTATTTTCTTCTTTATTAGTACATGGAGCTTAATTTTCTTTACAGAGATATGATGTTGTACGTCTAGTTCAATATCACTTGCCACAGATAGGCTTTACATTCTGCGAAAGTATGGATTTTAAATATCATCTTTTTTTTAAAAATCTTCTTAGATTTGGAAAACAGCATAATAAAATTCTTTAATACTACAGATTTGACTGTTAAGATGTTCTCCATTTTAGCCTAACATCCCTTAAGTCTAATGTCATGGTTACAGCCTCCTTGTTTTTGAATTGAATTGTCAGTACATGCTAATTTTAGACAGTTATTTCAGTGTGACTTCCACATGGGAATCTAGGTTCTCCCAGATGACTTCTGCCAACCTTAGCTAACTATGTTGTAATGCTGTTTTAATGAAGATGGAGATCTTTAATTGAGCATCTGCTTCCCCAAATGTGCCTGATTTTCACAAAATGGTGTAATATTTTGACTGTTTTTGAAGACTCTGTACTTGAGTCAAGCATTTGTAAGAGAAGCTGTAGAAAATGAAGACTCTGAGCAATCTCCATAAATTCTATTATATAAATTCTTCCTAATTACATTGAATTTCATAGAATCATAGAATCATAGAATGGCCTCGGCTGACAGGGACCTTACAGATCATTTTAAATTTCTTGTAGTTTCACAATATATAGACAAGCCAATCCAAAATCAAGCTAATCAGCTGCCTGCTTTATGCAGATATCTGTCTCAGGTAAGGTTTGCAATATGTTTTTGAGTTTCAAAAAAACCCAAAAACTAAAAAAACCCAACCCTATACCAACAGAATTTTCCTTAAGACAGAGAAATTAATACAATTTCATGTAGGCACACTCTTAGACCATAAAAAGCATGGGAGTTGCAAATTATTTATTTAGTTATTTGTCATTTTCTCTGATGGTATCGTAATATCATTACTGGTCCACTATCTGGCTATCAAAAATAGGAGCATGCTGACTGGAGCTCCATCATACAGTGGTGATTCCTACACAAATTTAAATCATCTTATGTCTATGAATTTTCAGGCTTCTTAGATATGACTTCTGCAGCTGATACATGTATACTTTCACACTGAATGCCTGTAAGTTGTTTTTCATGGTACAGTAATAGCATTGATGTAACTTTGATCTAAGGACATAAGCCAGATGAAGTTTGCATAGAGAGGTAATAGTTTTATTAGATCAGTTTAATAAACAAATGAGTTTTAAAGTAGATAAATCTTTTATATATATATATATGAAACAGAAGGATCTGCTTTCAAAACTTAACAAATGTACTGCCAATAGTAGTTTATATTTATCTTGGTTATTTGACTCTATAAATAGGTTAAAAAAAAACTTGGCAAAAAAAGCTGTGGAACAGAGAAATAGTTATAAATTATAAAGATAATTACTTAGAGATAGTATGGGTGAATTTTTTTTTCCTGTGAAACATGCAATGAACAAAAGTTTTGCTGAAAATTTTTTTATGTCTTGAAAATAGTGTATGAGATTTAGGTACTTGCATTATCTCTTTTGAAATCATTTTGCAAGATTTGTCTTGAGCATCAGCGCTGGGACATCAGAGAGAAAAGGAATGAAATATGAGTGGTTTTATCCTCTGGTAGCAAGGAAGAATACTCTCATCTGATTTTAGGCATCCAGATTCAGTCAGGCTTGATGGAGCTCTGAGCTACGTGATCTAGTTAAATATGTCCCTGCCTACTGCAGGGATATTGGACAAGATGACCTTTAAAGGTCTCTTCCAGCTCAACACATTCTATGATTCTATGATGTGCAAACATTTGCATAAAAATAAGTTCCTAATGCTCTTGGAGGTACCTTATGATATCCAGGACATCAGCCTGAGACTGGTAGATACGAAACAGAACTTACACCAGTCTAGTAAGGATTTACAGGAACACTTTTCAAAGAGTAGCTGCTATACACACAGTATACTTTATAGCCCCTCATATATATACAGGTATCTAGAAAACTGCTGCATGGGTAATGATTGATTGATCTCACCAACAGTGTGTGGCATTTGACACATCACATGAAGTACACTATATCTGAAGTATATAATTTCATGTGGAATGGAAGACTGGAAGTAAAAGCAAAACAATGTTCCATTGCAAAAACAGAATTAAAAGAATTGATTCTTAGTGACCAAGTATATGACATAACTATGATATAAAGAGCTCTTCTTACAGATGTCATTAGTTTTCTGGAACAGTACATCTGCTGTGCAAATACAAAAAAAAAAAGGAATGATTATGAATAAACTTAAACTTTAGGAATTCTTATGAACTGAGCAAAATGTTTTAATTCTGATTTTTTACATACTCCAAGAAAAGTGTTTTAACTGAAATATTGGAAAAATCCAAACCCCATGAATTTTAAAGGCAGAAGCTATTGCTATTATGTCCTACACAGAAAGAATAAAGACTGTAAAATATTCATGTGGAGAACAGAAACAGGTGAAAAAATATTTTAAATATAACAATTAAATGATAGGCATCTATTTAATTGCAAAAAGCATGCAGCAAAAGATAACAGCATTGTAATAACTTTCAATGCTGTTGGTTTATCACTCTTTCATATTTACTATAGTAAATTAGAAATTTCTAGGTGTGTAATCCCTAAGAAGTTGTTTAGGTAAAAATCCAGGAAGTGAGTTAGGTAAATATTAATGAGTTGTAAAAACAGAAACCTTACTGTAACTAGTTTGTGGTTAATACTCCTTTAATGAAAAATATCTGTTTCTTCATTTAAAATGAAATTTCTAATGCAAAATCATTAAATAGGAATCCACAACTATTGAATGAAGGATTTTGACACTGTAGAGACTACACATTTTCAGTGAAGGATTTTGTTGCTGTTAAACTTTATTTTATCAAAAAAGCAGCCAAATATTTATATACTAGTAAATATATGTAGACAAATAAGCAGTGTTTGGTCAGAATAAAAAAAATAAAAAAGAAGAAAGCCATTTCTGGAAAAAAATAACAGTGAAATTTATTCACATTTTTTTTAAAAAAAAATTGGCTCTGATCTCTTCATGCGGTAGTTAACATGGCATTGACCTGAAGAATTTAACCTCAATATAAGAGTAATTTTCCATTATATTAGATGAACTCTTATACTAAACCTCTCTTGAAATCAAATATGTATTTATCAAAAAAAAACCAAACAACTTAACACTGAGTTCTAACACTCCTAACTTTATCCTTTCACATTGAACTGTAAGATACTTTATCTATTATAGTGAAGTTGAAACGAATGACCTTTGAATCATCATATTAGGTTATATGATCATATTACATTATATGTTCATCTGCACACCTACAGAGGGACTCAGAGACAGTGGTAGGAGGGGGAGTCCAAATAATATCCTGCCAGCGTAGTCCCAGCTCCACCACCATGAGGATGGCACCCAACTCTGCGTCCACATGCTCCTAAAGGTGAGAACACAGGGATGGCTGCTATTGGAACCAATCAGCCAGACAGGGAGAAGCACGTGGCTGTTGGTGTCTGTGTTCATGTGAGGTCTCTGAGTGTCTGCCCATTATCAGTGTGGCTGACCACATATGTGTCTGGTGTATACGTGTGCTCTATGTCCATGTGCCTGCTTCAGTCTTGCTGCTAGTTTGACCTGGGGACAAGGAGCTGTGGCAGCTTCATCTCTCTTGCCTATGAAATACTTTCCTCCAACAATATCAACTTGCTATTTGTATAAAATGTCTCCTAACTTCCAGGTAATCCCTTATTCATGATGTATCATTGTAAAATTTCCTTTATAATATTTTCAGTACATTTGAAAAATGACAGAAATTAATTTTAAGAGTATCTTCAAACAATTTACAATTGCTTTTTGATGTGAAGAATTTTTGTTTAATATCTTCTCAGTTTTAGTTCATCTTGACTTTTCCTTTGAGCTTCAGGTTCAAATGAACTTTTCACTTCAAAGCATGATTCAATCAATCCAGCTGAGTTGTTTAAGCTTTCAAGTCAACACCAAGCGAAACTGCATGCATTCAGTTCATGCAATTCCATAACAGACCCATTTTGTTTCTTGAAAGCTTTGTGTGCATTAGGAAGTGTGCTGAAGAGTTTCCAGTCTGAAGAAAAATCTCAAGTTCCAGTAAATTAGCCAAGCTGTATTGTTTGTAGCAAATAGCACAAGATGCTGAAGCATGGTTAATGACTGAACTACTGAAAAAAACAGAATGGCATTGCAGATGTGTCAATGAATGTAATTTACTTTTCATAGGAGCTGTATGCTACTTGATTATAAAGGATTTTTGTATGTTTTTTCCAGACAGTTTTGAAACTGATATTTCCTTCTGCTGTCGTACTCCATTTGATTCAGGGGAAAAATCTGATTTCTCATCTTTCTTTACATTTCATGGCAGCCCATCCTTAGCCCCATCCCCACCTTTCATCTTTTAGACCAAGTGCAAAGTTACATTTTTAGCTTACATAAAATTATTTCAGTGAAATATTCTGCATCTTTTTATAAGAATTATCTCCGAGTGCATACAGTGCAGTTTGAACATAGTACCAGTAAAAGAATAATATGTATCTTTTCCAAAATGTGTGTGAGGGATGAACTGCTTTGCTTATTTCTATCTTCATGTCATTATTTTGCTTTTCTTAAAGGATGTGGTCAGGCAGCAGGGAACGGTGACCTTCGTTTCACTTTTCTTGACTGCTGTCTGTTGAATTAAGTAGAACTTGTTGAAGAAGAGGGAAGTCACTCTTTCTGTGGGATCAACTAGGGTTGCTGAACTGGAGGAACCTTCTGGAGTGCAGAGAGGAGTATTCAAACATGCAGAAAGAGTAATAAAAAAGAAGGAAGACTTCAGCAAATGGAGGCTGGAAAATTGTGAAGAACTGGAACAGGTTGATCTGTGACACAATGGAAATAAACTTTGTGGGATCCAGAAAAGACTAAAGATTGTGTTTCTGAATAGCACTGAGTTATTGGAAAGAGAATAAGCATGCAAAAATGATGTACGGAACAGGGGGATGTATCTGTATGACCTTTGTAATTCTTCCCAGAAATTGTATTACCTTTTGAATATATATTCCAATATTCTACTTAAGCCTTTGTGTGCAATTTATAAAGTTCTTTGATATTTTTAAGGAGTACAGGAAAAAATCTAAACATTAACTCAAAGCCTCATCTGTAATACTTTGTTTCAAGAACTCAAGAAGATTTTTTTGGTTCAAGACAGTTTAAGCATAATTTAGCATTGTTAGAACAGTGTCACCGCTTCAGTATCCAATGGCAACATAGCAGTTTCAGCAAGATAAAAGAATATTTGTCTGTAGCCTTAACAATTCAGATTCAACTTGAAGCTGAAATTGATGTGTAGATATTTAACACTTTCAGGTATTTTTTTTTAATATACGTAAAAGAATTTGTATTAATTATATAACCTGAAAAACTTTAAGATTTGAAGATGTTTCTAATAACTGCTTAAATGACTGTACTTCATGTCATGTTTACTTCCATAAGTGTTAGTAACTGTTGCAGGAACATTCTGCCATTCCCTTGCCAAGGGAACCATTTTGCGCATACATATTTTATTTAATATTGAAGAGTATCTATGGTATTGCTACACAGCACATAGTAATAGGAGCATGGAAAGATGTGATATCTAACCTTTCTGATAAGACAGCACAAGAACACTTCCCAGTAGACCAGTGTTTCCTAGCACTCATCTTCCTTCTGAGTAACTCAGGCCACCACCCACTCCTGTTCTAACCTGAGGAGACTGCAAAAAGCCAACAGAGTCAAAACTGACCTAACATGAGTTCGTGATATAGGGAGAGTAGAGTCTGCAAAAAGGACGCTTCTTTCTTCTGTACCTTTGTTGAAAAAAAATTCAGATTCCCATCGGAGCAGAATAACAAGGCGACCAGAAATTAAGACCTGAATGCAAAATAAGGGCAAGAAAGATAAATTTACTTGGACCCTTTTCCCCGTGCAACATTTACTTGTGCAACACTTGTTTTTTTCTATACTTTTTGCTACATGTCACATTCATCTTAAGATTTCTGGGGATTTGTGGGGTTTATTTCTTGGTGTTTTTTGGTATTTTGCATGTTTTGTTTTGGTTTTTCTCTGATTTTTTTTAAAATCCAGAGTGAGGTTCTGTTGCATCGAAATTCTTCAATGTCTTTATCTTTACTCTCATTTTCTTTAGCTCTCATTTTCCTTAGGAATGTGCAACCCAAAAGACACTTGTTTTCATAATTGAATGAACTGTCTCTAAAAATGTTTGCCAACAGATGGAACAACACACTTCATTTACAAGAAAGAAGAAGCGATATGTTTATTGATATAAACCAGCAATTTAACAAAGTTTGATAGTAAATGTGACAGTGGTTTTACAAGATTTAATGGTAAGGTACACTTGATCATTTACTTGATAGAGGACAGAGCCAGACAAAGCTGTCAGGGAGACCCTCCCATTCAGTCATGAGGTTTAGAGTAGATGACCTTGCATTCTAAACAACTCAGAGGGGAATTAAGGTGCAACTGGACCCAGACTTAGTTCTTGACTTGGTTAATGTTTTACTGTAATATCCTTGAGTGGTTTATGTTGAAGGGGACACCTTCTATTAGACCAGGTTGCTCAAAGCCCCATCCAACCTGGCCTTGAACACTTCTAGAGAGGGCACATCCACAGCTTCTCTAGGCAACCTTTCTGGTCTCTCACCATCCTCACAGTAAAGAACTTTTTCCTAATCTAAATCTATCATCTCCTTTCAGGTTGGAACCCTTTTCCTATTACTGTACTCCCTGAAAAAGAATTCCTCCCCATCTGTCCTGTAGGCCTCCTTTAACTACTGGCAGGCCACTATAAAGCCCTCTGGAGTCTTCTCCAGGCTGAACAGCTCCAACTCTTTCAGCCTGTCATCAGGGGAGGTGATTCAGCCCCTTAGCATCTTTGCGGCCCTCCTCTGGATCCACACAATCAGGTCCATGTGTTTCTTCTGCTGGAGGCACCAGAACTAAAGACAGCACTCCAGGTGTTCTTATGTCTAAAAGATTATGTGTACACAATGAATCCGTTATAGCACTTAGTTAGGGTTTTAAACTTTATCATGCTATTAATCACTTACCAAGAATCTGTTGCAGTAAGGACACTTGCAGTCTTGAGATGCAACCTTGAGAGGTGTCCCTGCTCTGAGAGAGATCCTGATGTCCAGACTGCTGCTGTGCAAGAGAGCTCAATGGGCCCAGGGCTCTCCACTATTTACGGAATAACATGATTGACTTATATTTACATACCAACTACAGTAGTTTCTTCCAAATTTAGCTTGAATCAGACACTGATGAGCACTGTGGTTAGGTGGGTTGTATTGCTCAAAGTAGACCTTGGCTGTGGTATGTAAGTGTCTTCTCAGAACAACTTCATAGCTTGACTTGCTACATCTCTGATAGTTCATTCATATGTATTTCTTGAGTAGCAGCTGACATCCTTCAACAGGTTTCTGACAATCCCTTCTCTCTTAGCTATAATGTAGCTTCACCTGCTTCTATTCTTGCAACAGTATCTTAGAGAAATATTTTTGCCTTTACAATAGTTGAGCCCAAAATCGTTGTTGATATTTAAAGTAATAACTTAAAATGTTAATTTTAAGGATTTTCAAATATTCCTAACGTTTACATCCAAAAACTCATTAAAAGGAAGTAAGGAAGATGAAAGACTTCCTAGCTTCTGGCAAATGTCAGGTGGATTAAAATACTTAAAGTTTAATGTGACAAAACTGTCCTGATGGGTGTTATAATACAGTACTGTTACTGCAAGTTTCATCCTCTAGCTTGTTGTTAGAAAGGGAATACTTTGGATTCAGATAGATCACATAAAAAAAATAAAATAAAATCCTGTTGGTTTTTTTTCTAGCTTTGTTCTTTTTGATGCAGGTGAGAAAACTGATTTTATTGTCCATTTATTATGGTTGTTTAATCATTAGATGTACTCTGATTGGGAAAAAAAATCTGAAAAACACAACAATCTCCCTCCGCACACCTAGTTACACACAAACAAAAAAATCTTATTAAAATTCACAGATTCTTGATCTCTTCTCTGATATAAGCTTTGTATACTTAGTGAACTGGCATACATAATTTATTTAATGAGCTAGAATAATTACTTTTTTTCCTCTTCAGTGCATGGTACAAGATATGTATATGACATTTCCCTCTATAATGTACGACACAAAAAAAAAGTTATTTTCAACTAACATGAGAATGAGTAAAAATTGTAATGTCATTGATGAAAAGGGACTTTTCTCCCCCCATCTGTAACTAAAGCTTAATTGCTATTTCAGTCATTCTTCTATTTAAGAAGAACAAATATGAAATCTAAGCAAAGAAAAAATTATGTAATCTAGTCGTGACACTTTGGAGCTAATATTCTTAGTTTTAGAAAAAGTATCTTTATTTTTTCATTTCCTTCTATGAACATAATTGACTATAGAATTACCTAATATACTGTATGGGTCCTGGTTTGGACGCCTGCTTTTTTTTCCCAGAATACTAGCATTCACGTTCTAAATTTTTGCACTTCATACTATTGACAGGCTCGTGTTACTGATTTCAGAATCTAGTTTTCAAATTTTCCGAAGTCAGACCTAGAAAAATGGTTATTCTTTCTAAAGAAAAATGGATCATAAAAACATTTTTATATAGTTGGTTCATGAATTATACACATGTCTTCTGATAAACACATTTCTAGTTTTGCATCTATGATTTTTCCAATAACAATAAACTTTTATGTAACAGATAAAGTTGAACTTTTAATTTTCTCTTCATAATTTTTTTCTCATAAAATCAATTTCACTATAGTCAACAAATGTTCTGAGGTAATAAATTCCAACAGCTCAATTTGGCAGTTCAAAGATGGCTTTGTAGATTGTTTTTCTCAATGGTCTTTTGGGTACGTTTACATACATACAGAAAGGAGTTGGCATAAATACTTCATTGTTTCCTCCTAAATATATTCCTAGTTCTTCATTATATTACAGCTTGCTTGTCTACTTAAAATGCTACTTGGATCCTCTTCTGGAGTTCTCTTTGTATTTCTTTTTCTTCCAGGTCTTTACACAATTCTGTCTCTACTTATGTTACTCCAGTCAAAATCAAGATAATTGTTCTCCATTGTATTTGGCTTTTAATGTTGTTACATCTATTTTAAGAGCTAAGCAGGCCTAGTGCCTGGAATTTATCTATACTTATTTTCTTGAGTAAATTAAACTAATTTTTCTTTATTTTTTTTTATCTGTACTTATGCCTTTCTCATATCTCATCACCATTAAACCCAACATTTTGTTACTTTTCATTCCTTTGACACCTTTTTTTTTGTATACTACCATAGTAATATTCTAATCAATTGAAGAAAAGAACTTGTCTCTCTGGTTTGTGTATATTATGCAGTAATGGCAGTTAGTTAAAGTTGAAATATAAATAGACAATCTCATTCTAGAAATAAAATAAGCTCTAAAATGAAATCCAGAACTCTAAGTGTTGGAGAAGAGTGCAATAGCCTTTTATTTTGGAACAATTAGAGAAATGTTACCTTCCGCGTTACCTTCTGCATGATCTATTATTTAATTTGTGTATAAAAATAAAAAAAAACCAAGTCAAATCTTAAATTCCTGCATTCTATCTAATAACCCTGGTCTTTAGAAAAACATACACACATTGCATATTTTCTTTTCAGTTTACCCTTTACAGTGCTATTTTTTAGTCTTTCCTGAAAAAAACCTGCCATTTAGATTCTTAATATATAAAAGAAGCTTCACATATATTTGATAACTGTTCTGTCAATGTGTGCATTGTTACAGTCTGGGAAGCAGGTACAGTTCTGAAGTCAAGCTGTATTCACATGTGCCTATACACAAATTTTCAACAACCAGAGCCCATATCTGAATCTAAGTATTTCAATATTCTTAATGTTCTGAGTCCAATCACAAAAGTATTTAGAAATTGTTATAACCATATCTCTATAGAAGGTTGTGTACTTTGTGCAAATGATAAGAAATCATAAATTAGTTTTCTCCTTTTTTTCAGTATTGCTGATTATTTCTAAAGAAGTTTTTTTGTCGTTCTTCTATATTTGGCACAACATAGACAAGTAAACTTTTCTATTATTATTTTATTTCATTCAGGTTACCTTCATCTTCAAATGGGGATAAAGGAATTTCTCAGGGCAACTTTCAGTATTCCAAAACACTGGAAGTTTTTACATTATGTTGTATTGGATCAACCAATTTCAAAACAGTGATGAGAAATGGCAGGTAGGGTAGTGTCTGACATGAACAGGAAATTATAACATCACTGTTTCTGTCCAATTTCCTGAACACTAAAAGAGGAAAAGATTTTTTGGACACAATTTGTTCTGGGGCTCATAAAAAATCAGAAAGTAGAAAAGTTTAGAAATTAAGTCTTCTGAAGATAGCTCTTTTGTTCTTTTGACTGATCTTCCAGAAAAAGTTAATCACAGTTCCCAAAAGCTTCTAAGAGATCAACCAGACTAGATTAGTGAGACAAACTGCAGAATTAATTGCCTAAATTATAGGTATATTAAATTAGGTAGCAGCAGCAATCACAGGTATTTGAGTTTGCCACCTGCTAAGGACTAACTTCCTATGAGCCTCATCAGAGTAGTATTTTAGTAGAGAGTTTGGTTGAAGGTGAGTTAGTGGCTTCACAGTTTTTTATGAGATTTCTTTTCCTACTGGTAATGTGTAGAACTGAAGGAAATTAAATACATGCCATGACATTAAGGAAATTTTCCTTTGTAGTTGTCTTATTTGCTATTTCACCGAGGCATAGCTCCTCCAGACCTTAGAATTATAGAATGTGTTGAGTTGGAAAGGACCTTTGAAAGTCATCTAGTCCAGCCCCTTGCAGTAAGCAGGGACATCTTTATCTAGATCAGGTTGCTTAGAGCCCCCCAGTGGAAGGTCTTAGATCCCATAAAAAATCTAAAGTAGAGTTAAAGTGGATATGTTAATATCTAGAATGGGAGAATTGCTTCTCTAATCAGAAACACTTGGATAATAATTAGGTATGTTAAATGGACTGAGCCTACTCTGCACAGTTAACCTGAATACGCTGTTGCTGAAATTAATAATTAATAATAAATCCACAGAAATAAAAAGAGAAAACACTTTATTTGTTTAGTGGTTTTATCCTTGTCTTTAAAAATGTCTTTTTTTTACACGTCTTTCATAATATTTTTTCCTCTGCTTAGAAGTTGTGATCAAATATCAGGTTTAGGACTTTTTCATGATGACAGACATTGAATGACAATATGTCAAATGTGTGAAATATTTTCAAAATTAGATACGGAGATAGAGATGGTTGGCTTATTTTTGGTCTCTTTAAATAATATCTCTGTATATATTTTTTTCCAAACCAGTAGTGAAATTGCTCAGTGTTGAATAAATTTGATGGAATGAAAGTAGCTAAGCATTTTTGCAAATGAGTATTTTGATGACTCTCTTGTCTCTCAGCAACATCAAATAAAATTCAGTTCCACAAAGAGAAGCCTGATTTTGTTGGATTTGTGCCTTGCAGGGTTTTTTGGTAACAGAGAGACTATGGGGATTGCTCCTGTGTTAACTAACCAGACTCTCCTGCAGAACATCTAACGACTACGTGATAAATTTCTACTAGAATGCATCTTTGTGCAACAAGAATGTTTTTTGGGGACTGTAAATGTCCACATTACTTGTTTTAAAAAAACCAAACAAACAGCTTTTTGGTAACCAAGAAGGAAAAAAACCCACTTTATTTTGTATTTTTCCTTTTTTTAAAAAAAAAATAAG
Source organism: Apaloderma vittatum (assembly GCF_000703405.1). NCBI lineage: Eukaryota > Metazoa > Chordata > Aves > Trogoniformes > Trogonidae > Apaloderma > Apaloderma vittatum. The sequence continues at coordinate 39,943 of NW_009712086.1, forward strand.
TCTGTAAAACTTATCCTGAAATAAGGATAAACAACGCTGCAAAAAAAATGAATTTCCATATATATTGCTACAGTTTCAGTGAGATTCTTAATGAGTTTTATCCCATATTTCTTTATGAACTCAACTGTTTTCAACATCATTATGGAGTTAATGATTGGCATTTACACCACTAGGAAATATTTCATGGTGTGTCTATTGGTATGAGTGTTTTGTTAATTTAAAATTTTTTAGCCTTAAAAGTTTAGAATTTTGACTTTGGAGAGAAAGGTGTCACACATAGGAAAGGCTTACTGTTACACAAATCCTAGAAAGAAAAATTAAGATTCTGAAAAATGCATTGGGCTAGATAATCCTCCTGAGCTTGAACGTGTAAATAGAAACTTCGCAGCATGATCACAAAAGTAGTAAAAATGTCAGTTTTAGATTCCAATATGTCAACATTTAGAGTAGGACAATAGTAAACAGTCTTTGTTACTTTTCCTTTTAGTGTCTCATCTCTGCACCCAATACAGAAGTGAACAGCTGAGTTTTTAAGTTGCATCACTATTAGCAATCAGCAAAATAAATTGTTCATCACCACATCAGTAACGTGGTCACTTCAAACAGGACATGTTAAGCTTTTCATCTTATCTCTTTAGTTAAAAAGTGCTGAGAGTACAGGATTATGTTAAGAAAATTAAGTAAAAATTGATTTATCTTTAAACCTTGTACAGATGCTCAACAATTTCTTAATAAAAATTGCGCTATTATTCATGGGCTATGAGGACACGGTATGTTGTTGTTTTGTTGTGCTGTTTGGTTTTTTTTTTTAAATTCAGCTTTCATAGCTAGGAAGACTGACTATTGCATCTCAGCAATAACAGCAGTAACAGACTTCAAGTAATGCAACTATCAATTTTAAAATGCATCTCAGTTACCACATTTCTATTGAATGTGTACATTAATCAGCATCTGCAGCTGGTTTATCATGTACTATACTCTAAAAATGGAGACAGAAGCAGAAGATACTATTATGGCACTTATGTCTAGAAACAATATTACAAATAAATGATGTCATACAATGTACAGCAAGAAAGTTACCAAATAATCTTAAGAAAAGTACTTTCTTCCAGTTTCTGCAATTCTCAAAACAAAGAAAGAAAAGTAAGCTTACAGGCTGAAGGACCACCAGATGACGATCAAGGGGACAAAGTCCCTCCCACTGTAAGTGAAGATCAGGTTTGGGACCACCTGAGGAACCTGAACATATATAAGTCTGTGGGATCTGATGAAATGTACCCCAGAGTCCTGATGGAATTGGCTGATGTAGTTGCCAAGACACTCTCCATGATATTTGAAAAATCATGGCAGTTAGATGAAGTCCCTGGTGACTGGAAGAAGGATAATATTAGACTCATCTTTGAAAAGTGTAGCAAGGAAGACTCTGGGAACTATTGACCGGTCAGCGTCACCTCTGTGCCTGGGAACGTCATGGAACAAATCCTCCGGGAGGCTCTGCTAACTAACATGGAGGACAAGGAGGTAATTCAAGACAGTCAGCATGGCTTCAGCAAGGGCAAGTCCTGCTTGACCAACATAGTGCTTTTCTGTAGTCGAGTGTCTGGATCAATGAACAAGGGAAGAGCAATAGATGTCATCTATCTGGACTTCTGCAAGGCCTTTGGCACAATCCCCCACAACATTCTTCTCTCTAAGATGGAGAGATATGGATTTTACTGGTGGGCTGTTTGGTGGGTAAGGAATTCATCTAATGGTCACACTCAGAGTGTAGTGATCAAAGGACTGATGTCCAGATGGAGACAGGTGACAAGTGGTGTCCCTCAGGGTTCCGTGCTGGGACAAATGCTGTTCAATACCTTCATCAATCACATAGATAGTGGGATCGAGCACACCCTCAGCAAGTTTGCAGATGATACCAAGATGAGTGGTGCAGTTGATATCTAAGGAGGACGGCATGTCCTCCTGAGTGACCTGGACAAGCTGGAGAAGTGAGACCTTGTGAACCTCATGAAGTTCAACAAGGACAAGTGCAATGTCCTGTACCCAGGTCAGGACAATCCTCATTATCAATACAAGCTGGGAGATGATGTGATAGAGAGCAGCCCCCCAGAAAATGACTCGGGGATACTGGAAGAAGAAGAGCTAGACATGAGCCACAAATGTTCCCTTGCAGCCCAGAAGGCCAAATGCATCCTGAGCTGCCTCAAAAGAAGCATGACCAGCAGATTAAGAGAGGTGATTCTGTTTCTCTACTCTGCTCTGCTGAGTCCTCGCCTGGAGTACTCTGTCTAGCTCTGGAGCAATCAACATGCGAAGGATGTGAACTTGTTGGAGCAGGTCCAGAGGAGGGCCACAAAGAGGATCAAAGGGCTGGAGCAACTCTCTTACAAGGGCAGGCTGAGAGATCTAGACAGGCTAGGGAGCTGGGCTTTGGTGAACCTCATGAAGTTCAGTAAGTAAAAGTCCTGCATCTGGACAGGAATAACTTCAGGCATCAGTACAGATTAAGGGTCACCCTGTTGGAAAGCTGCCCCGTGGAGAAAGACCTTGGAATCCTAGTGAGCAGTAAGTTGTCCATGGGACAGCAATGTACCCTTGTGGCCAAGAGGGCCAATGGGATCCTGGGGTGCATTAAGAAACGTGTGTCCAGCAGATCTGGGGAGATTCTCCTCTCCCTCTATTCTGCCCTGGTGAGACCACGCCTGGAATATTGTGTCTAGTTTTGGACTCTCCAATTCAAGAGAGACAGGGACCTACTGGAGAGAGTCCAATGGAGAGGTATGAGGATGATTAAGGGACTTGAACATCTCTGTTTAGTTTTGAGAAGAGAAAGCTAAGAGGGGATCTTATAAATGGATACAAATCTCTGGCGAGTGGGTGTCAAGGGGAAGGACTCAGTCTCTTTTTGGTGTTGCCCAGTAATAGGACAAGAAATAATGAGTGTAAGCTAGAACATAGGAAGTTCCACCTCAACATGAGGAAAATCTTCTTCACTGTGAGAGTGACGGAGCACTGCAACAGGCTGCTCAGAGAGGTTGAGAACTCTCCCTCTCCGGAGATTTTCAAAACCTGCCTGGATGTGTTCCTGTGTGGCCTGCCCTAGGTGATCCTGCTTTGGCAGGGAGGTTCAACTAGATGATCTCTAGAGGTCTCTTCCAACCCGTAACCTTTTATGAATTCACCATTTCCCTTAGAAGACCATTCCAATGTCTAACTGATCTCTTTGTGAAAAATTTTGATCTGGAGTTCAAATGGAATCTCCCCAGAAGCAACTTGTATCCATTGCCCCTTGTCTTTTTCACGTGACTCCTTATAAAAAGGAGTCTCCATCTTGTTGGTAGTTGCTCTTTATTGTACTGGTACATGATAATAAGGTCTCCCCTAAGCGTTCTCTTCTGAAGGCTGAACAAATACAGTTCTCTCAGCTTTTCTTCATGTGGCATGTCTTCTAAGTCTCTGATCATTCTCTTGGCCCTTTTCTGGACCCTTTCCAGACTGTCAATATCTTTTTTATGTATCAGGGACCAAAACTGAACACAGTATTCAAGGTGTGGTCTAATCAGTGCTGAGTGATATGATAACTTCTTTATCTCTGCTGGTGATGCCCTTGTTAATGTAGCTCAGCATCTTCTTTGCTTTCTTTGCTGCTGCAGCACAATGTTCACTCATGTTGAGCCTGCTGTCTGCCAAGATCTCCAGATCCCTCTCTACAGGGCTGCTCTCAAGCCATTTGGATCCCAGTCTGAGATACATTTGTGGGCTGTGTATTCCCAGGTGCAAGACCTTATGCTTGTCTGCAGTGAACATCAGGTTCCTGCTAGCCCGTTCCTCCAGCCTGTCCAGATATTCCTGGAGGGTGGCTCTCCCTTCTGGAGTGTTAATCCTCATTCATTTTGGTGTCATAGGGTCATAGAATCTTAGGGGTTGGAAGGGACCTCGAAATATCATCTAGTCCAATCCCACTGCCAGAGTAGAATCCCCTAAGGCAGGCCACCCAAGAACATATCCAGGTGGGTTTTGAAAATCTCCAAAGAAGGAGACTCCACAACGTCTCTGGGCAGCCTGTTCCAGTGCTCCGTCACCCTCACAGTAAAGAAATTTTTCCTCATGTAGAGGTGGAAGTTCCTATGTACTAGCTTACATCCATTATTCCTTGTCCTATTATTTGGCAAAGCTGAAAAAAGATTGTCTCCTCCCTCTTGACACCCACCCCTCAGATATTTATATATGTTAATAAGATCCCCTCTCATCTGTCTCCTTTCAAGGCTAAACAGCCTCAGTTCTCTCAGTCTTTCTTCATAGGAGAGATATTCAAGTCCCTTCATCATCCTCTTAGCTCTCCATTGGACTGTCTCCAGTAGGTCCCTGTCTCTCTTAAATTGTGGAGCCCAAAACTGGACACAGTATTCCAGACGTGGTCTCACCAGGGCAGAGTAGAGGGAGAGGAGAACCTCCCCAGATCTGCTGGACACACTTTTCTTAATGCACCCCAGGATCCCATTGACCCTCTTGGCCACAAGGGTACATTGATATCCCATGGGCAACTCACTGTCTACTAGGATTCCAAGGTCTTTCTCCATGGGGCTGCTTTCCAGTAGGACATCCCCTGATCTATACTGGTGCCTGGTGGTATTCCTCCCCAGATAATATAGAGTCAATAAGGACTCTACACTTGTCCTTATTGAACTTCATTGGGTTTCCCTTTGCCCAGCTCTCCAGCCTGTCCAGATCTCACTGGATAGTAACACAGCCTTCTGATGTGTCAGCCACCCCTCCCAGTTCTGTATCATTAATGAACTTGCTGAGGATGCATTATATCCCCTCGTCCAGGTCGTTGATGAAGATAATAAACAAAACTGGAGAGAGCACTGATTCCTGAGGAACACCACTGGCCACAGGCCTCCAACTTGACTCTGTACCACTGATCACAACCCTCTGAACCCTGTTGCTGATCCAGTTTGCAATCCACTTCACGGTCCAATCATCTATCCCACATTTCTTGAGTTTACCTACGAGGATGTTATGGGGGACAGTATCGAAAGCTTTACTGAAGTTAAGGTATATGACAGCCACTGGTCTCCCTTCATCATCTGCAGACTTCATCAAGGTATTCTTGATCCAACATCCAGATCATTTATGAAGATATTAGACAGAGTTGGGGCCAATATTCATTCCTGGGGACCCACACTTGTGACTGGTTGCCAGTTTGAGAAGGAACTTTTTACTACCACCCTCTGGATATGGCCTTTCAGCCAGTTCCTCACCCACAGCACAGACCACTTGTCTAGATTGTAATATTTTGGTTTCTCAAGGAGAAAGGCCTTAGGGGACTGTGTCAAAAGCCTTGGAGAAGTCAAAATATACAATGTCCACCGCTCACACTTCATCAAATAAGTGGATTACTTTGTTGTAGAAGGTGATCAGTTTTGTCAAGCATGATCTGCTCCTGGTGAATCGATGTTGAATTTTCCCAATCATATTTTTTCAGTTTATTTGTGATAGTCCCCAGGAGCACTATCACATATCTATAACTTTCTCAGGGATTGAAGTGAGACTAATGGGACTCGTTGCAGCCTTTCTTGTAGATAGGGGTGGCATTAGCCTTCTTCCTATCTTCAAGCACATCTCCTGATTTCCATGACTTCTCAAAGACTATGGAAAGTGGCCTCACAATGACACTGGCCAGGTCTTTTAACATCTTCAGGTGGATAGCATCCAGGCTCATCGATTTTTCAAGCTCCTGTAACAGTTGACACATCAACTCTTCCTTCACTGACAGTGGGTCTGTGTCTGCTTCAGTCTGAATTTTTGTTCCCATGGCCTAGGACCCAACAGCACTAGTAAAGACAGAGGTGAAGAAGATGTTGAGGACCTCTGCCTTTTCAGCATTGTTGGTAACAAATTCACCTTCCTGCATAATGGCGGGCCAGTATTCTAATATTCTCCTTCTCTTTCTGCTTGTTCTTAATGTATCTGAAGAATCCTTTCCTAAAGTTTTTTACATATTTATCTTTAATATTAAACACTGACACAAAATCACATTGAATGCCTTAATCTTTTCTTAATCCCTATTAGTCAGGTGACCATCTTCATCAAGTATTACTCCAATAATTCCTTTAGAACTCGTCTTGCTATTAGTATACTTTTAAAAGTCTTTTTTTGTTGTTAATTGTCACAACACTGGTTATTTTCAACTTCAGCTGAGCTTTGGCTTTTTTGAGTTTTCTCCCTACACATGTGAACTACAGTTCTGTTATCTTTCTGAGAAGCCTGGCCTTGTTTCCAGAGATCCTACTATTTTTTTCTGACTACTTTCAAGAGAAGTTCCCTCTTCAGCCAAGCAGGTCTTCTGTCCCGCTTGCTTGACTTTTGGCACCATGAGATTGCTTGCTCTTGCAGTTCTAAAGGTGATTCTTAAAGACTGGCCAGCTTTCATGGACCCCTAAGCCCTCAAAAGCTGATTCCCAGGGGACACTGCAAACTAGCACTCTAAGTAGCTTAAAGTTTGCTGTCTTGGAATTCAAGGTAGCAACTTTGCTGACCTTTTTTTCTCACTATACTAAAATTTTTAAGCTCCCACCATTTTTTCATCACTGTGGCTGAGACAGCCACCTACCATCACATCTCCTACTAGTCCTTCTCTACTCAAAAATAATAGGAATAGGAGGGCATGTTTCTTCACAGGATCACAGAATGTTCCTGACGTGAAATTATCTTCAACATATTTCAAGAATTTCCCAGACTTGCTTGTCAGAGCGGTATGGTATTCCCAGTTGACACATGGAAAGTTGCAATCTCCCATAAGAACAAAGGCTATTGATCTAGATATTTCTCCTAATTGCCTATATAAAAACTCATTACTGTTATGAACCTGGCTGTGTGATCGATATTGGACATCCACAATAATATCTACTTTGTTTTCCATCCCCCTAATCCTCACCCAGAGGCTGTCAACCACATGTTCTCAAACTGACAGGATGGTACACTCAATCCTCTCCCTTACATATGCTGCAACTCTTCCACCTCATCCTCTCTGCTTTTGAACAGCCCACAGCCCTTTATCCAGCACTCCAGTCATGAAGCTTGTTTCACCAAATCTCACTAATGCTGAAGACATTGTGACTCTGCCAACAGACCACTGCTTTCACTGACTCTATCACAATCCAAATATGTGCACCGTTGATGGAAAATGAGAGGCATAGCTGGTATTTTATAATAAGTTTTTTTTAAAAAAATCCACTTTGTTGTTGTTTTCTTTTAATTTTATTTCCCATAGAGTAACTACCATTATAAAAAAATGTCAATAAGCCTTTGGAGAAGAAGGATACTAGGCAGAAGTGAACAATTACTTTGTTGCAGCAGATCCCTGAGTGATTCATTAGTGGATACTTGAGGCTAGCAATAAAAGGAAAAAGCTTATTATAGTTACATAATGTCACCAGTATTCAGTTATGAAATAGTAGATTTTAATTGACTGGTTTTGAATCTTAGAAATATTAGATATGATTTGTTCTAGTTTTTGTTTGTTAGATTTTTTTTTAATTTAAAGCTGAACATCTACTTCCCAAGCTGTAAGTAATTTTTTATAATTTCTTTACAATGTGACAACATCTCTTCTAACAAAATATGTTATGACTTGTTATTGCCTGTTACATTCAGAGATTTGTCACAGTGAGGTTGATACAGCTTGTTCTTCATGTGTTGTCTCTCTTTCGTATGTCTCAGAATAACACTGTTGTTTGAGAAAAATGCTAGATATTATCATTACTTTCTGAAAGAAGTATATTGTATGGGGTTTTTTTGCTCTTTTTACAGAATTCTTGTGGTTTTTTTCACAGTCTTAACATGACCAAATTTACTATAATGAGTATGTGGAGCAAGGGAATAATAGATGTGGGGGGGAACATTTGAAACTGTGACAATATAGATACCAAATATCCTGATGGAAACTAAAGAATGTTTGGAGGATGTGATATAGTGAACTTCAAAACTTATAAAAGGATATAGAAATCTTTATTTCTCCTTTAGTAATTCCTCTCATCATCAGTTCCATTTCCATCCCAGTTCTGGTTTCTGAAGAACTGGGCATTTCTCCCTGGGGCTTCACAGAAGGCGATGCAGTATTGGCTGGCAAACTTCCTCCACCTCCTGCCACAGTGCATTTGAGATCCTCTGATCCACCACTCTCCTCACTGGCTTTTCTCACAGATGCAGTAAGATGCTTCTCCCCCTTACATGGTTCATACAGCATCTCTACCTGCATTCAGCATTTTCCTGAGAGAGGATAAGGAACCATTAAGTAGGAAGAGAGGAGGTATACATTAAAAGAGGATGAAGGAATGAGTACGGTTCTGATTCCAGTTCCAAAATAGGATGTTCATATCTCATGATCAGATCAGCTACAAATGACGAGGGAGGGAAGGAATAGAGCTGAGGAGGGATTATGAATACAATGCACAGCAGGGTGTTCATTAAAGAATAGCACAGAGGTGCTGGAGAAAAGAGTAAAAGAGCAGGAAAAAAAACATACTCTATGCATCAGTGCCTAAAGATTTTGGTAGTAGTTGATGTAATATGTACTTAAAGTCATAATATATCTATTCTATCAGCTTATAGACATTATTGGTGACCATGTGATTCCTTGGCATTTTTCAGAGACATTGCTTTTGGCTTGTGGATTTACAGTTTTTTCTTTGTTTCCAATTCTTACCCCATACAAAAATAAAAGGAGGAACTGGTGTTCTATTATCCAAATGTAGGGGCATCTGAATAAACAAAGAGAATGAAGAAGGGAAAGGATGTTCTTCATTCAAATAACTGCAATCTATCAGGTTTCTCCTTTCCCCAAAATAGGCAGCAAAACTAATATTAACCTCCTCCGTTTTGCTGTCATCCTTCTACTCTGTGTAGTTATACATAATTATTTCCTGTCAAGTGCTTCTTGTCCTGTATGGGGCTCTATATTATGTCTTTTGAAGCCATTGAAACCATTTCATAACTTCCGTAGGAAAACAGGCTTACTTTGTCCTATACTGATGTAGATGCCCTGATATTCCTATCATTGCCCACTGTGATTTAAATAGTAACAGAAATGGTTTCTCAAAGTTCTTCACTCATTCCATGTAGTTAGGTGTTTTTATTTATCCATTAATTTATTTCCTGAGAGTTCATAACAGAGGTTAATTCATTGAAAGTAAAACAATAAATGCTTAATTTTTACATACGCAATGCATTCAATGCATTCACTGCAGTGAATTTCTTATGTGTGGATGATACTGTACATAATACAATACAGATGTTTAATCTCCTCCATCTTTTTCACTGTCCATGTCTCTCCTGGTGTTTTTTCCTCAAAAAATCTGATAGAAACATGTATTACTAATTTTACTGCACTTTGTAATATATTTTCTTTCAAAAGAAAATAGAAAACATAAATGACCCAAAGTTTAGAACCAGCTTGCATCAGAGACTCCCATGACTCAGATGCTGAGAAGTTAATTGAAAAACATTTCTTTTAGTGATGAAACTAATTTAAATTACTGTAGAAAGTCTGACTCAGCAAATATTTTGCTTAAAAATCTTTTACTATAACAAAAAAATTAAAAATTAAAGTTATTTACAGTGCTTAAATGCATTTGAAATTTAGCTTTCACTTGCACAAGATTCTGATCAATGTCTTCTGCTCAGTCAGGGTAAATTCTGTACTCTTCTTTCTTCTAGAAAGTAAGCATTCTATTAAGCTTTTTGTGGTAAAGAACATTTAATGAAATAAAAATCAGAAGATTATACTGAAGTGATACACTATGACTTGCTTCCTATGAAAACAAAATCAGTTAAATGGTAACCAGAAAGGGTATTAGTGTTCCTCCTCAAAGCCACAGAAGAAAAATAAGAATGTCCACTAAAGAAACAATTTTTGTCTGAGTTTTTGAACTTATGCAAACTACCTTCATATATACTGAGAATGGTTTTATTTCCCAATCTCAACATGTGCATGGGATAAAATTGTTTAAAAAAAAAAAAGGAGAGAAAACCTAAATTAAGAAAAATTAATACAAAACAAACATAAAAAAATACAAATTGCATCACTAGATCATAATTTAGCATTTCTGTGCTTTAATTTGTTTCATTTTAATTACACAAAGAAAAAAACTTTTTTAAAAAAGGTCAGTAAATATCTGTGAGTCTTCGATTTCAAAGCAGTTAATACTCTATGGTATTAATTACTCATGCCTCTAGAAGGTATCTGGATAACATTTATAGTAAAATATAAATTGTGTATTCCAATGACATGAATAAGACAGGTCAGTTTTAAAACAGTGGGATGTCTGCCTACAGAAAGTTTTCAGATGGCTTTACAGTTTGGTTTTAAAATTTTCAGTTTAACAATGATTATTTTAAGGTTTAATCGATATTATCCTCATCCTTCAAAAGGTGGGATGCGTAGTATTCATATAGTATTTAATTACTAATATGTAAATAGACTAAAATTTTGTTAAAAAGATAGTTTGAGATTTCAGAACTTACTTTTATTTTTTCCCAATAATACTGTAAATTATTTATTTACTTTAGTAATAATTTAATATTTACTTTGATAAGTACAAATCTACCCACTGTTTCTGTGACCTCAGTTCAAACTGTAGATATGTAAACAAATACAAATACCACATCTATGAATTCTATGTTTAGAGTTTCTTATGTCTTCCAAGGAATAACAACAATGTAATGATCCTTCTTTGAGACTAGATTACACAGGACTGATCATATTTTAATATGTCTTGTTAATTATTATTTTTTTTTCAGTGTGGATATATATTGACCTGTTGGTGACAAATGGCATCATGGGTATGGACTAGTGGTAAAAAACAATGTCTACATTGTCAAAGTAATGCTTAGACATTTTTCATATTTTTTGATTTCTTGCAGATAATTTAAAATCAGTGGAAGAATGGACCCTTGCAACTTGCCTTTTGTATATCCTTCTGTGTGCATGAAGATATTGAATGTAAGACTTCATCAATTTTGCCTATGTCTTATTTACTGATTTTGAAAATTTGGAAAATCGCATAGGACTTGCAGCCTTTCTGACTTCAGGAAGAGTTAAGTGTTTATGCAGAGGCTGGATAGAGTATGCTTGTATTACTCATGTGTTGACTGTAAAGTCAACCATACCTGTAAAGTTTTTTATGAGATACAGCATTTTTGCATTATGGTTCTACTGTTGTTCTGCTGCTCTTTATTTGAGGTGTTTGGTTTGTGGTTTGTTTTTTTTTCCCACATCGTGGAATATCAATCCAATAACAAGCAGATGAATCAAACAAGAAATGAGAGGAAAAATCTTGTGAATACAGCAGCTTTTGTGTAAACCATAAAAACCCAGGAACCTGTAGCTTTTATTTAGCACAATGTAGCTGACAACCAAGATAAGCTGAAACCTTTTGAAGTAATGTAATATTAATTTTGAAGCCTGATTACACCAAGGCTTTCCCCACTATTTTAAAAAACAAATTTGCATTTTTTGTTTAATTTTAGCTGCTGTCATTATGTTCATTGCTGCTTTTTTGTCTTAAAAGAACCAGGTATATCAAAGAACTCAAATGACTTCATGTTTTCATTTCTTTTTTATATTGTCTTTATGTTTAGTGAATTTTGAATATTTAGCATATTCATTCAAGTTAGGAAAATAAAATCATAAAAAGCTAAGCAAACAAACAACTCCTGAGAAACTCATGGTATTGTCTTTGCAAAGAAGCTTCCACACAGCAAACTAGCAAACTGTAGTTTATTTTGAGACTATCAACATTCTTGAGGAACTACATTAATCTAAGTAACTTTGATTTCAAGTTCTTATCAAATAAATAAGAAAAGATATTGAAGGGGAAAAAATACTTTTTTTTTCTTTTTTCCTTAGGATATTTTTTCCTAATTTTTGTTTTGTTTTGTTATATTCATATTCATAAGACAGAAACTGAATGATGTGATTAATAGGTGCTGCCTTACTCACGCTTCACTGAGTGCTACTATAACAGTATTGCAGTTAGTAGAATGAAAATGTGTACTTGAAATAGGAAGCACAAGAAATACCTGACAAAAAATAAAGTTTCAGCTTTTTATTGAGTATTTCTCTCATACAAATTGCAGATTACTTGTGATCTCAAATGTGGATATAGATTCAAAGAAATTTATTAGCAATGCAGTGAAGTTTTTGCCAGAGATGTAGTATTTCCAGTCAAATCCACCTGAGTGGAGTCTGCAGAAGGAAATATTTAGCAGTATGAGAGACAACTTTGTCTACTGCACAAACATGAGATCAAAATATTTTGTGCTGTCATGCCTACATGGTGTATGCTGCAGTCTTCAATAAGAATGAAGTTTTGTAGGACTTCTCAAAAATACCTTAAATCAGTAGTTTTTCTCAAAAATATATTTGAAATTGCTGTTGAAAGAAAACTTGCAGATGAAAACTAACTAAGTTTGGACAACATTAAAAATAGTGTATGCCATGGTTTGAGCTGACTGCCTGGGCTGGTAACGAAGAATCCTGTGACCACTCACTCACTTCTCCCTCCACCCACTTCCCCATAGGGTTAAGGACAGAGAAAAATTCAACTGAAAAGGCTCAGGGGTTGAGATTAGGACAAGGAGGGTTTATTCACCACTCATGATCATGGGCAAAAACCAGAGTAGACTTGGGGGGAAAAGATAAATTTAATTTACCAACACCAGTTATCAACTAGATCTGTATAGGATACATAAATAAATACAATGCTATCTTAAATATACTTCCTTCCTCACCCCTCTCGTCTTCCCAGCTGCATCCTCCCCCCGTCACCAGTGCAAGGGAGAGCAGAAGGTGAGAGTGCTGTCTGCCTCGCCATTACTCATTGTCCATGGCAATCCTCTCCTTTTGGGAAAGAGGGCTCCTTGCAATCCTTCCCTGCTGCTACATGGTGTCCATCTCACTGGAGGCAATCCTCTTCTCCACATGAGTTCTTTTCACCAGCATGGGATCTTCCTTGGGGTCATGGCATCCTCCTTGGAGTCGTAGGTCACTTCAGGTGCATACTCTGCTTCTGCA
>NW_009712086.1:53030-58637 GCF_000703405.1 Apaloderma vittatum
TCCCTCCTGGCATGGGATCCTCTATGTACCACTGCATCCTGAATGTTCTCGCTGCTATTAATCCCCTCAGCTGTTAGTCAGTCATCTTCCTGTCATCTCACCTTCCACGTAACTCAAGGGAAATGCTCTGCTCCGGTGCCTTTCTCCCTCACTTTCCTCACGGACTGCATTCCTTTTCTTTCCTTTCACCTCCCTCTCCTCCAAATAGAAAGCAAAAACCTCCCCAACACAAAGACAGGACAGAAAACAAAGATAATGAGAGAAAACAAAAGAGAGAAAGTAACCTAATAGGTTTTCCTCTTAAGTAAATTGATTACATTGAATAAAATACATTGATTGCAGAGCTGCTGATTGGACTGGCCCTATCCAGAGGCAGGTCCAATTTTTACCTGAGGCTCTGGAAGTTTCACAAGACATATCCTCCACAGCCCTCCCCTCACTACCAAAAAGCCACCAGACAAACCCATTACAGTGTATTTTCAGGCAATGCATGACAGTACAAGGATTGCAACATACTCAGAACTTCCTCAAGTGAAAAAGGTGCTTGTATATCATAGAATCATAGAATGGCCTAGGCTGGAAGGGACCTTAGAGATCGTTTAATCCAGCCTCCCTGCCACCAGGGATGCTACCTCTCGTCCAGATCAGGCAACACATGGGGACCGAATGGGCCTGCGAGCTTGGCATTGTTAGCACCATGCTCAGCTGACTGAGCTAACTGGCCCCCTATACAGAAACATACTTTAAGTTATGCAAGAGTGTCTGATTCAATATGGTAGAAACTTAGAGTGGGACTTACTTGATCATGTGTAGATGTGTTGTTGTTTTAAACTTAGTAGAGAGCACTTCTATAATTTTTGCCAGGTCATCTTAAAATTCTGCCATAATTCTTCCTAGGAGAATTATTTCCACTGATTGCAGAGGGAATGCCTTTTGCACACCTACTTTAACGGTCCCTGAATTTAGAAGGAAACAAATCACACAACAAACAGTCTGAAAAGACTTATTTTTTCACTTACAAAAGTAGTAACACAGAATTTCTGTTAATCAGTGTAGAGGTACAACGGAAAATTGTCAAGATGGACTGTAGGTACACTCAAGCAACTTGCACCTGCGGTGTTGGAAAACACACACATCACACTGGATTACTGCTTGACTCTGTGTGCTCTACCAGAAGCACATCGGCACTTAGATAACAGAGGCCTGGGATAAATGTTGGCACATCTCTCATATTCCTGCCTTGCAAAGCTATCGTGTGAGTCCCGGGAACTCAGGCAGAGCAGCAAGTAAAACAAACAAACAAAAAAGTAGTGTGATAAATACCACACCTTTTCTAGCAGGGAGAAATCTCCTTGTGCCTGCGCTGCTGCTTGTAGAGCTGCTCATGTGACTGCTGCCTGTGTGCCTCATCGGGGTGTTGCTGCAAAGATTATTCACATTCTCAGGTAGAGAGAATAAATCTATTATTTGCATTTCAGCCATGGTTTGTGGTTGTTTCTGCGTCCTGTTTGTTTCAGTCCACACAATCAGGACTTCAGCATCCATATCTGTCAGTTCAGCATTCAGTTTACCAACTCTTCCCTGAACTAAATTACTTGTCAGTGAGAAGAAATCTTTATCCTTCATTTTTTGTTTTCTCTGAATAACAGCGTTTCTAAACCACAGAGCTGCACTGGCCACACAATCCTGAATGGGAGAGTATTGCTTCAAATAAAAGTAGTCCTTATGCACGGGGAAAAAATATATTCCCTGAAGCTGAATCTTAGAATTGTTTTATTTTTATTGAAAAAAAAAAAAAAGAGCAATGCACTCTGATAAAAACAAATATATTCACACTTCTACATTTGGTCTACTTTTTGTACTACAAAATACAATTCATTTTTTGAAGTTTTTTGAGATATCATGCTGAAATTAAGTTTTGCATTGATGACAATATATTGTTTCTTGCAGTAGCAAGAATTTTAATGATCTATATACAAAATATGGGAGAATATGCTCAAATGAAGAAATCAATATTCTGTTCAGCATCCATTAAATAGAATATGGGGTTTTAGATTCTATAATGTTAACTAAACAAGAATAACTGGAAAAAAAAATCAACCCCCCCCCAAACCAAATAATACTTACAAATAATGCATCTTGTTCTGTTTTCCTTTCAAATTCTTTTAAGTAGGTGTAAAAGAACTAAGTTGAATTACTCACATCAGAGCTAACAAGTTCCACATGGACTTCGCTCTGAATATTATTTGCCCTTTCTCCCTTGCATGAACAACACAAACACTGCATAACTGTCTATTGTCTTCAGCAGTCCACTGTAGCAGTTTTCATCTTTTCATGTGTAGTTTTGGCAAGACTTTATTCTGTGTTTACTGTATGCTTTTGTGGCATCTTCCATTAGTTCTCTCATATCTTATGTGTTTACTTATTTCAAAACCTATTATTCTCTGGCTCACCTTTCCTCCCACTAGAGGCATCTGCCTGAAGATTAGTTTAGGTATAAAAATGCAACATCATAGAATCAACAGGTTATACACACATACAAATATGCATGCATACATATATACACAAAAGCATAGATTTGTTTTAAGAATAAAGTTTCTGAATGCTACTTTGATGACAGATTCTTCTTATTATTTCATTTTTAATGCCTCCTTAAAATTTGTTCCATTACATCAGGAATAGCAAAAACAAGAGGATTAGATTAGAGGGAAGCAGTTCAGCATAATTAGCTTTTTGACTCATGGCTAGACAAGACTCCTGGCCCGTAAGACAGGAAAAAATTTACGTGGACTGGTTTTGGTTTATATCCACATGAAAGGAAGATAAGGTTCATCTTCCTAGAACTGCTCTTGCAGTCATATATAGCTCTATATAGAAATGTGGGCTTTTTGCCAAATGGAGATTCAATTAACCCCAAGGGGAATATTGATTAGTTGCAGAACTCTTAAAATTACTTGTTTAAAGACTGGGTCAGCTGCCTTCTCTTTAATGAAAAACTATGTTTTTCCAAATACAGAAAACACATGCTATTCTTCAAAGTATTTTACTGGAAAAATAAAATTCCATTGTAAGATTTATTTCTTAAGACTTACTTGATTTGATGTGATTATCTACTCTAGGTGATCCTGCTCCGGCAGGGAGGTTGGACTAGATGATCCTCCAAGGTCCCTTCCAACCCCTAACATTCTGTGATTCTGTGATTTTGTGACTTTTTGAGGCTTCCCAACTTGTTTAACTCTAAAGTAAATAATTTTCTGAGTATAATCTAGGAGACAATTCAGATATCAGACTATTGTCCATCATTATTTAAATAGTTAAGAAAAACCTTTTTTTTTACCAATATACAAGAAAAAGCAGTAGTGTTTACAGTCTGTTATATTTAAAATTATATTCATTGACTGTATACAACAAATCAGAGGTCTTGAACACCGGTGGAGATTAAAGAAGTTTAGTAACCTTGAAGTGTAAAGAAGGGATATTACTTTTAAAACTTATTTAAATTCTCATATAAGTAATTTTATTTCTGGAAATGCCTTAGTTTTATTGAATCTATGTATCCTAGTTATTATTGTTTTTATGGTTTGCTGAAGCTTGTAAGACGAAAAAGCTCTGACTGTACTTATTTTAAAAATAGTTGCAAATTATTAGGAGTTTTGTTATATTTATAATATATAAATAATTCCAAACAGATAAATTGAAAATATTCATGTGGTTCATGAATTTCACCTATGCTAAACTGATACGAGTTACAGAAGTTATGCAAAGTAAACAAAGAATGGGCTGGAATTAGCAGTGTAATGCTAACGTTTTTTCCAGCTGTTAATCTAATACCTAGTGTTATTATTTGTAACACTCTACCACAGTAATTACTGAATTGTTGTTGTTTGCAATAGCTTTTGCTGAGATGACAAATCAGACCCCAGAACCTACCTGGTTTAGCCTGGATTTGCTTTGTCCTGCCTAGAGATGTGATTTAACTTGTGACAGCAATTATCTAATGGCCTACTCTACCTACTCTACCTACTCTAACATTTTTTTTTTTGCACATGTGTGGTGTAACGTTTATTATTGTAAGCATTTAGTAACTAACAGATAGTTATAGCATAATTTATATTATTTAGGAAGAACTATCTGAGACCCTAGAATAAAATGTAGTATAAAAGAGTGCCAGCATGGGATAACAACCAAAGCCTTGAAAATGCAGGCACAGGATAATGCTGCAGGCTCTAGACCTATAATGGTGAATTATTGGTCATCAAAGAAATGCAGTCTTTGAATCTGGGCAAAATAACTTTTTGAGATGACAAAGAGCACAAAGTACAAGCATCCAGCATAGGTAAAGCACACACCATATATCTGTAGGGCATTTGGATACAATGTGGACTTGCAGAACAATGGAAAGGGAATAAGGTGTTGAGCATGTTATTCGGCATATAAAATTGACCTGAGGGAGATCCTACAGGATGGAAGAAGAAACTACTGGAATCAACATTGCACTTCTCTTAGCAAAAGATTCAGGTTGCTGATGACTCCCCATACCGATGATTTCAGATGGAACTAATTTACTGCAAGACCCACCACAGGGGCAGTGGAGGGTGAACATGAAGCCAGAGAGAGGGACTGATTCTAGGTATTATTATTTACATATATAGATGTGTATATGTATAACATACATATATATATACTTATATAAAATGTGTATAATTTTGTAAACACATATATAACTATAAACCTATGCAAATTTAAAACACACATCTCTTTAACTGCATATAACTTGAACTGCATTAGCATCACTTTAACTGTGCCAGTTACTTGCTGGTTGTACTGTTAAGACTTTGATAAGACTAAAAATTGACAGGTGGGAACAAAAGCAAACTGTTCTGCAGCTCCAGTGAAACAAATTGGTTACATATCCCTGTATATAATAGAAGTTCTGTCTATCATTAGCAAGCTGAAAACCTAAATTATTCTGCTTTGAGTACATGTCTAATGGATAGGGGGATGGTTAGCTCAGTAGTTTGAGCGCGGTGCTGACAACAATGACTGACACTGAGGTCGCGGGTTCGATTTCCGCTCGGTCCCCATGTGTTGCCTGGTCTAGTCGAGAGGTGGCGTCCCTGCCCACAACAGGGAGATTGGACTAGATGATCTCTAAGGTCCCTTCCGGTTATTTCTAAGCGCCTTTCCAGCCTATGGCATTCTATGATTCTATAATGGGGCAAGAAACCTCTGGTATTTTCATGTAGAAATGTCTGGAACAAAATACAGGGAAAAAATATTTGTGAACTTCAAGATTTTTTTGGGGAAAGAGAAGCTTAACACTAAGGTAGGTGCCTTTCATTACATTCAGGAGTTAGTTAACTAATGTTTTGACTGATTTGAACTTAAGAAATCTCCGAATATAACAGTTTTGACAAATATATCCTCCTTGTGTATCATAATCAGTGGAAGTGTAAAATATTCCTCTCTTCTTCATAGCCTAGCTGGGTGATATAGTGTGAGGTTTAATTTTTCTGTCTTCTGATTTTAAGAGAGATAACAGATTAAGTAAATGACAGAATCACAGAATGCTAGCAGTTGGAAGGGGCCTCAAAAGATCATCTAGCC
>NW_009712086.1:58836-70780 GCF_000703405.1 Apaloderma vittatum
GTCCTCCTGACACTCCCCCTTGACATATTTATAAACATTGATGAGATCACCCCTCAGCCTCCTCTTCTCCAAGCTAAAGAGACTCAGCTCCTTCAGCCTTTCCTCATAAGGGAGTTGTTCCGCTCCCTTCATCATCTTTGTGGCTCTGCGCTGGACTCTCTCAAGCAGTTCTCTGTCTCTCCTGAGCTGAGGGGCCCAGAACTGGACACAATATTCCAGATGTGGCCTCACCAGGGCAGAGTAGAAGGGCAGGAGGACCTCTCTCGACCTACTAGTTACTCCCCTTCTAACACATTCCAGGATGCCATTGGCCTTCTTGGCCACAAGGGCACATTGCTGGCTCATGGTCATCCTGCTGTCCACTAGAACCTCCAGGTCCCTTTCTCCTACACTGCTCTCCAGCAGATCAGTCCCCAGCCTATACTGACATATGGGCTTATTCTTTCCCAGGTGCAAAACTCTACACGTGCCCTTGTTGAACTTCATAAGATTTCTCCCACCCAGCCCTCTAGCCTGTCTAGGTCTCTCTGAATGGCAACACAGGCTTCTGGTGTGTCAGCCACTCCTCTCAGTTTTGTGTCATCAGCCAACTTGCTGACAGTGCTTTCTAATCCCTCATCCAGGTCATTGATGAATATATTGAAAAGCACTGGCCCCAGCACTGACCCCTGAGGGACTCCATTAAGTGCAGGCCTCCAACTAGACTCTATACCACTGACCACAATTCTCTGACTTCTTCTCTCCCATCAGTTAAAAACTCACCTCACTACTTGGTCATCCAGATCGCACTTCCTCAGTTTAGGTATGAGGATGCTTTGGGAGATGGTATCAAATGCTTTACTGAAATCCAGATAGACCACATCCACTACACAGCCACCATCCATCTGCTGGTTACATCTTCATAAAAGATAAACTAATGCTAAATTATAACTCATTTGTCATTTATGGATAGCAGAGAAAGTAACTGCATGAACTGCATTGTGTTGGAAGACTGTATGAAACGTATCAATTCTGTCATGGTAACTAGAAGATTGTAGCTGCCAAACATTTTTTGTCAGCAGAAATTAGATTCATGTGGGAAAGACTAGATCTTGTATGGAGGTAATAGGATGATAAAATAAAGCACAAGAAGTTGTGATTCTGACAATTATTAATGGGAGAAAATAACACGTTACACATACCTTCTGATGCATTATTTCTGCATTATGGAATTGTAGTGAATGTTACCTTGAGATACATTTACTGAATCTGAGAAGATGATGGTGGATAGCACAGAATACGGAGAGGTAGCGAAGTGTTAGAAAGACAAGGAACTGCAGAGGTATGAACATAAGCAATTGAAGAAACATAGAAGGGAATAAAGAAAAGCAGTTTAAACAAAGAACAAAACTCGTAGTTTAAAGTCTTGAAACATTTTCATTAAAATGCAAAATAATAGCCCTAAATTTAACAAACTGAGTTTAGATAATGTAGGACTGGGCTTGTTGGTAAAATCCACAGCAAATAATGATGCAAGTTTTGAGAGTCAGTGTTGTATACACATTATTTCATTTTATTTAGGAGTGTCAGAAAGGGATAGTGTATTCTGCGCCCTACCTGAATATTTTTCAATGTTTCTGGGTTTTGGCATAAAAGGAAATCTGACTGTGGTGGGCTGACCTTGACCAGTTGCAGACAATCACCCAGCCACTCTTCCATTGCATCGTGCCCAAGGGTCCCAGCCATGCCTTGCCGGGGGTCTTTTGGAGCTGGCTGGAACTGGCTGTGACCAGCACAGGGCAGCCCTGGCCTCTCCTCTCAGAGGCCACCACTAAAGGCCCTGCCCCTTGTACATTGATACGGGGTACTGAGACAAATTTTTCTTGGTGACTATACTTTTTCATGAATTAAATGTGACTTTTTTTTTAATTGCATGTGTGAATAATAAAGAATATGATATAAACTGATAGTCCCATGCTAAGTTCTTCACTCAGTTGCTAAATGGATAGTGACTCATTTAATCATAATTTGATATTATTATTTGTCTCATTGGCTCTGAAAAAAAGACAGAGTTTGAGGAGGCAAATCTGAAAAGCAAGAAACCATTGTACTTCTAGTCTGAAACTGAAATGAAGCATTGCAAAATATGATTTCAGCTTCAGGGTCTTTTTGTGTGTGTGATGACTTCTTTTATTTGCAATAATTTCACTTTAAGAGCTAAGAAATCAGGACATATAAATCAAATGATATTAAAAACAATTTTTATATCAACAACCATAAAAATATATGCCTATAGATTCAGAGACAGCAATGAAGTAAATATAAATCCATAATATACTTCAATGAGTCCAGCTGATGCAAGAGGTTGAGAAAAAACAGTAAACTCGACAACAAATCTTTATATAAAATTTGTACGTTTGGGGTTTTTTTTGCTGAATACTACTACTACTACTAAAAATTTCTTCCTGCTTGCTTTCCTAATGCTGAGATTTGTCAGTATTCTTAGGACCAACATAAACTGCAACTGTAATGTCAGGCCCCCATCTGAAATGATGTTTTTAAGTGAAGCAAAGGATCCTTTTACTTTATGTTACATGTCAAATATATTTTGTTTAGCTTAATTTTTCTTCAGAAATTTAAGAAAAGGGAATATTTACCTCTTAACCTTGAGTTAAGACTCTGAGTTTTAACCATCTTTCAGAAATATAAACCAGAAAATAAATTAACAAACAGCTAAAAAAAATAGGCCTAGACTGCAAATGTAAGTAAAAATTAAATTATAAATAATAACACTGGGAAAATCAATCTGAAAAGATGAAAACTGATGTTTTTATTTTTCAATTCTTAAAAGAATGTCAGAAGTGCATCTTTCTGTCTAATCTCAATGATCACTGTCTTTTTATGCAGTGTTACTTTTTCTCTGTCTAACGATTTTCACTAATGCTGTACTGCCTTCTTCTTTGTGGGAGTTGATTTTTTCGTTTGTTTCCTGCCTTTCGTGTCCAATTTTCTCTCAGTTACTGACTGACTTTATGCAGATGTTGTTATTAATCTCAAACAGTAAATGGGGCTGTATGATTTCTGTAGTATTCAGTTCACAAAAGACTCTGCAAATTAAACACAGCAATGTTTACTTTCTGTACTGGAAAAAAGTTTTGAAAGTTTAAGTGGAGATTTGCATTGTAACACTAAACTCTTAATTAACTACTTGGTATTTCTAAATCATAGTACTTTACATTTTGCTTTAGAACACACAAGTTGGTCAAAACAACTGAAAAAAACACTGAAGAATTGTTGATTAAAAAGAAAAATATTCAAAGTAAAATTCATACTCTGAAAAACAGTATAGAATCTTATAGGAGTACTCATATGTTTAAGAACAGAATCTCTGACACTTTTATGTGTGTATATATATGATATTAATTTTTCATTTCTACTTTCTTCTGCAGTATGTTGTGAGTAACAAGGAAAAAAAATTATTTATTTTTCCTAATAAAAAGGGAAAAATCTCTCCTAGAAATTTCTCTTAATCCCAAGAGTAATGTAACACTTCACAGAATTTGGACATATTTAAGCCATGGGCTTCAGTAAATCTCTGACTGAACATGTCAAACTCTTCACAGGGGGTATCACAATGCTTCTTTACCAGCTCTGACACTCAGGTAATAAGAGGAGTGATGGATTGATAAGAAAGTCAGGAAACCTGAGCTCCCTCCTCTTCTGTGTCATGCTTCATAATATTGTGCTTATTATTTGTGAACTTTTATTCCACTAAGAAGCAAACTACTTGTATCAGTGTTTGGGGTTTTTTTTTTGTTACTTCTGCTTAAGAACATTCAAGAAATTTTGTACAGTAAGAATAAATTTGAAATTGGGAAATTGTGGGACTTAAACAAGATGAACTTTTTCCATATAATATTTCTACTTCATGAAAAATAAATACAAGGTTTATATCTATATGGATTTGCAGTTAGTTTTAACCTCCACTCTCTTCAAGTAGAGAATACTTGGGGAAAAAAAAAAAGATGAGAAAGGAAAACGTGGTTTAAAGTGCTGCCACCCATTTCAATAACTAAGGACTCAGTTGTGTGTTTTTATTTTCCCTTGAAGTTAACATGCCTGTTTAAATTTAGTGTTACTTTAGTGTATCACACAACTAGAATATTAATTTGGAATTTGCACATCTTAGAACTACTTCTAATTAGTTTAATCTCCCAAAATGTTGATAAAATCCACCTTTAGACTCCAGACATAACCAAATGTTAAGAACCTGCATGTGAGTTGGTATTGTCTCATTACAGAGCAAATGGATCTAGTCAATATAGTGGAATTTAGTCAACTATTCAGCTCACAACAAAGTAGACACATAAATCAGACATAGGGCAAGATACATTTGCCAAATTGTAGTAATTTAATGTCTTTAGAGATGCCCAGAAATATCTATCATGTACAGCTCAAGTACATTGCCTGTATGGGATTAACAGATACAAAACAGGGTTTATGGAAGACCCTATCTTGAAGCCCAACAAGCAAATTGCTGAATTACCTTTATAGTACAGGAAAAGATATGGGTGCTTCAGAAAACGTAACCATTTCGTATGAAGATAAATGTCTGACAGCTACCATGTATCATCCTTTGAAATGCTCACATTTGACTATAGAGAGAACATCTCAAGGTCCTAACTGTATCAGTGGAGAAGGGGAGACCTAGTGATGTCATCTATTTAGACTTCTGTAAGAGCCTTGATTCGATCCCCACAACATTCTTAGCTATAAATTAGGGAGATATGGATTTGAGAGATGGACTGTTAGATGGATAAATGAATTGACTGAATGCTCATGTCCAAAGAGTTAAAGCCAATGGCTCAACGTCCATGCAGAAACCACAGATGAGTGATGTCCCTCAAGGATCCATACTGGGACCAATACTATTTAATATCTTCATTAATGACATAAAGAGATTGAGTGCATCCTCAACAAGTTTGCAGATGACACCACGTTTGATGCAGTGGAGGAAAGTACTGTCATACAGGCAGAACTTGTTAGACTTGACAGCCCGTGTGAACCTATAAAACTCAACAAGGCACAGTGAAGGGTCTTGTATCTTCATCATGTCAGTCACTGTCAGTACAGAATGGGGCATGAATGCACTGAGAGCAGTCCTGCAGAGAACAACTTGGGGATATTGGTAGCTGAAAGTCTGGAGCCAGTGGCGTGTGTTCACAGTCCAGAAAGCCAGTCATATATTGGACTGCACAAAAAGAAACAAGGCCAGAAAGTGATTCTCTCCTTTTACTATGCTCTTATGAGACTCCACTCAGAATACTCTGTTCTGATCAGGGACTCTAGCACAAGAAAGACATGGACTTGTTGGAGCGGGTCAAGAGGAGGGCCACAAAAATGGTCTGAGGGCTGGAACCCATCTTAAAGTGGACCTGTAAGAGAGACAGAGATTTTTTTACCAGTGCCTGTACCAACAGAGCAATAGTTTTAAACTGAAAGAGGGTAGATTGGAGAATTTTTTTTACTATGAAGGTGGTGAGACACTAGAATAGGTTGCCAAAAAAAGTTGTGGATACCCCATAACCAGAAGTGACAGAAGGGGCTTTGAATAACCTGATCTGCTTAGAGCAGAGGACTTGGACTGGATGCTCTTTAAAGGTTCCTTCCAACCCAAACCATTCTATGATTCTCAGATTCTCATACTCTCAGATGTTTGCTAAAATAAGCAAAAATTTAGGAGTAACTATGAGAGTGAACAGAATAATGAAAGACAAGTTAGAGTGCAGTTTCAGACATATCACTATCTCCTGTAATGAAGACAGTAGAAAGGTCAAGAGGGATAGCAATCAAACACTTATAGATGTTAAATCATCTAGAAAGAAGTCTTCAGGAAGTCTGGCAATAGAATTTTCAGGTATTTGGGTTTTTTTTTATTATTCTGTAACAAAATGCATTAGTTACTAATAGAATTAGAATAACTTAAAAAAAGAAAAGAAAAATATGTACAACTTATTTTATGAAGTGTTATTAAACCTTGAAGAATCTGGTCAGTAGAGGATTTTACAGAGGGTGATAACACACAGCTTTCCTGTATCCCTCAGCTGTTATATATACCAAGATATCTGGAGAAATGAAAAGGCATAGTGAAGTAAGTGAAAACCCCTGTAAGAAAACAATTAAATGAAGAACAGCACTAAATGTCTTCCTGCACATATGTTTATATTTAAATTGTTACCAAGCAAATTGCAAAGTGAACAGTTATTAAATTTCCATTTTGAAACACATATGTTAATATTTAAGATAAAAAGTAGTCATCACCAAACATTATTTTATGTAAGTTTCTTTCAAAATAACCTCTAAACACTATCGATATTTTATACTCACATTTATTACAAAACTTGCAAGAGTTTATTGAAAAACATCTTTTACATTTCCGAAGTGGTATATGTAATATACTGGTAAGAAAATTACAAATATTTTATTTCCAAAATTCTTCTGTAAAAAAAAGTCCATATTTCTTTCACATGTATAAAAAGATGAAAAATATTCAACATTGTTTTTCCTTCTTGTTTAGATGGTGTTTTTTTTGTTTTATTTGTAATGTACTATTCCGAACTTTTTTCCTGACCTTTCAATGCAGATCATAGAATCATAGAATTGTCAGGGTTGGGAGGGACCTTAAAGATCATCTAGTTCCAACTACCCTGCCGTGGACAGGTGGTAAATCAGAAATCCAGCTTTGCACATGTGCACTTTAAAATACTGCACCAGATTCTCTACCAACCATACAACAATAGAAATTTCAAAAAATATCAATTAAAATTTCTAATAATGTGTTTAATTACGTTTTTTAGAATTGAGTGGCACTGTAGAAACAGTATTTATAGACTTCATGAGTACTGACTGATCCTAATGGCAAGTAGATACATACATATTGAAAATTTGTGATAGATGTGCATAAGAAGAACTAAACATATACTTACTTTTATCTGTCTTTGTACAATGCATAAATTTTCTCATATGCTTCTTTCTAAGACAAGAAAAGAAAGAAAGATCTCTTCACTCTTAAGAATTTGGGGTAATCATTTATATTAATAAAAGCAAGGTAGGAAAAATTAACAAATATATTGACCGCAAGGCTATTCTGTTTGTGTTGTACTTAACTGAGCAGCACTATTGCTGCTTCTTTGCCTCCTCCCTGACACTTGTTATATAAAAATAATGAAAACTCTTAAGAATTTTATTTTTTATGTGAGATATTTTTAAATATCACATTAAATCATGCCTGATATTTTTAGAATAACTATTCAGATAATAAAGGGAGCCTGAAATTTTTATTTCAGTTACTCAAGTCAATGTAATTTCATATGTACCCTTAAAAAATATTGCTATCTGTATCAAGAGAAACTTGGACTTATCTACAGAGGACAAACACATTATGCCTCAATTAATCATATCTTACTAGAATATTTGATATTTTTCTTCTTTTTTATTTTTTCAGTTGTGATTTTGTCCATTTTAATATATATTGCATATGTGGAAAGACTAAATTTTCATTAAATATATTTTAGTCAAATTAGTTTTAAGATTATTTATGATAATAAGCTTATTAATGAATTTGAACATGAACTAGGAAGATGCTAATTGACATTACCATTGCTTTCTAGGTGAAAGCATATCTGAATGTCACATATGGCATACGTTTCAATCATAAATATATATTTTTGAAGACAAAGATCAAAAGAATGTCTAATGTTAAACATTGTTATCTGAAACAAGTAAATTTTAAAAACAAAATCAGACCTGAGAAGTCATGCAACCCACTTTTTAAGGCCTATATCTATTGTATTAATGAGTACAATCATAATACAGCTGACATAACTCAAGAACAAATTACAAGTGAATATACTGTTTTATCTAAAACTTAGTGATCTAGAAATCTCCACAGACAATGAAGAAACAGTCTTTTCTTATTCAGACTTTATTTTTTTCCTCCTTTTTTTATTTATTTTTTTTTTAGAATTATAGATAACTGGAGATCAACTGGTTGAGTGATTCACACAAACCAGAGGAAATATAAAAGCTACATCAGGTTGCTTAGCACTTCGTCAACTCGAGTTCAGAATATCTTCAAGGATACATATTCCACAGGTTCTCTGGGTCACCAGTTCCACTACACATTCACCTTCGTTTTGAATAATTTTTTAGTTACGTCTGTTGGAAATTTCTCTCATCATAGCTTGTATCTGGTGCCTCTCATCATTTCACTGTGCATCTCAGAAAAAAAAAATTGATCCCATCTTCTTTATAGATATTCATCAGGTAACTGAAGGCTCCAATTAGGGTCCCCCCAGTATTTTCTTAAGGCTGAATAAATTCATCTATTTGAACCTGTCTTTGAATGTCAAGTGTTCCAGCCTTCATAAAGTTTCAGTGACCTTCTAGTTCCAGAACTTTTACTGGTACTATTTTTCTACTTCTTTGCTTCTACATCACTGGGTTATTATTGACAAAAAATGGAGCATCTAACATTACAACTAAAACCAAAATATGTTAGGAAATTAGAGTTCTTTGTGATGGGAGCATTTTAAAAAATTGAAGAATATGGCTAGCTTTGAACTCTAAAATGAAATCTTAAACTCTAACAAAACAATCCTATCCCACATCATCTCTGTGTATGTAATACCATGTAGTTGATGCTATATCGAGTAGCAAGAAAATGTATGTGAACCTTTCGGAATTTCATGGTGTTCACACACACACACAGAATCGCACAGAACTGTTGAGGCTGGAAAAGACCTCTGAGATCATCAAGACGAGCCTATGACCCAATATCACCACATTGGCCAGACCACGGCACTAAGTGCCACATCCAGCCTTTCCTTAAACACCTCCAGGGACCGTGACTCCATCACTTCCCTGGGCAGTGAATCCCAATGCCTGAGCACCCTCTCCGTGAGGAAGGGCTGCCTGAGATCCAACCTAAACCTCCCCTGACGCAGTTTCAGGCCGTGCCCTCTCATCCTGTCACTGGTTGCCCAGGAGAAGAGCCCAATCCCCACCTGAATATACCCTCCCTTCAGGCAGTTGTAGAGAGTGATAAAGTTCCCCCTGAATCTCTTCTTCTCCAGGCTAAACACCCCCAGCTCCCTCAGCCTCTCCTCACAGGACTTGCCCTCCAGTCCCTTCCCCAGCCTCGTTGCTCTCCTCTGGACCCGCTCCAGTACCTCAATGTCTTTCTTGCAGTGAGGGGCCCAGACCTGCACACGGTGCTCAAGGTGAGGCCTCACCAGTGCTGAGCACAAGGGCAGAATTACATCCCTTCTTCTGATGGCCGCACTGTTCCTGATACAAGCCAAGATGCCATTGGCCTTCTGGGCAACCAGGGCACACTGGTGGCTCATGTTCAACCAGTTGTCAACCAGTACTCCCAGGTCCCTCTCCACCACAGCTGTTCTGCATTAATTTGTCATAAAATGTGATCTAAACGTCATCTAAGTCAAGAGTACTGCACTGTTCCTGAGACAAGCCAAGATGCCATTGGCCTTCTGGGCAACCAGGGCACACTGGTGGCTCATGTTCAACCAGTTGTCAACCAGTACTCCCAGGTCCCTCTCCACCACAGCTGTTCTGCATTAATTTGTCATAAAATGTGATCTAAACGTCATCTAAGTCAAGAGTACTGACAAATAAAATGTGCCTTAAATAATAACACAAAAACAATTCTGATCCTTCATGTCTTTATTCAACACACTCATTCAACACTCAAAATGCTAGTGGAAAAAGTAAGTGAACCCTTGAGTTGACCTCCGATAAGCTAATTGGAGTCACGTGTTAGCATACCTAGACTCTTGTTAAGAAAATGAGTTTGGAGATGTGGACTAGAGCTATGTTGATTGATAAAAAACACTCAAACTTTTTGAGTTTACTCCACACAAGATGTATGCTTATGTGAGTCATGCTTCACCAGAAAGAGCTTTTAGAGGATTTACGATCAAGAGTTGTGGATTTGCATAAAGCTGGAAAGGGTTACAAAGTGATTTCAAAGACCTTATAAATTCACCAGCCTACAGTTAGACAAATGATCTAGAAATGGAGACACTTTGGGACTCCGGCTAGTCTACCAAGAAGTGGGCGCCCATTCAAAATAACCCCAAGAGCACAATGAAGACTCATCAAGGAGGTCAAGAAATATTGGAACTGGATAACATTTGCGTTCATGAGTCTACAGTACACAAAGCATTGATCAAGCCGGGTGTCTATGGCAGGACACTATGAAGGAAACCACTATTTACTATAAAGAACACTGCTGCATGCCTGAAGTTTGCGAACAAGCACACTGACACTCCAATGTCAAAAAGCTTTGGGGACGGATGAAAGTAAAGACTGAACTATTTGGAAAGAACACACAGCACTACATGTGGCATAAAAAGGACGCTGTATATTATCACAGAAACATCATGCCAACTGTAAAGTATGGTGGAGGAATCATCATGATTTAGGCCTGTTCTGCTGCATCAGGGCCTGGCCAGCTTGCAGTTATTGGGAGAAGAAGAATTCCAAAAGAGCATAAAAAAATTCTTCAGGATGATGTGAGAATGTCTGTATGTCAGCTGAAACTCTGTAGACATTGAATGATGCAACAGGACAATGACCCAAAACACAGGAGCAAGCCCACAACCGAATGGCTTCAGAAAACCAAAATCTGCCTTTTGGAGTGGCCAAGTCACAGCCCAGACCTCAACCCAACAGAGATGCTGTTGAATGACCAAAGAATAAGACAGAGCTAAAGCAGTTCTTCCAGGAAGAATGGGGAGAAATCCCTCCTGAGCAATGGGCAGCTCTGATCCACAGCTACAGGAAGCGCCTGGTTGAGTTGATTGCTGCCAAGCAGGGGTCAACCAGTTATTGATGACAGGGGTTCTCCTACTTTTTCCACTAGCATTTTGAATGTTGCATGAGTGTGTTCAATAAAGACATGGAGGATCAGAATTGGTTTTGTATTATTATTTTAGGCACATTTTATATGTCAGTACTCTTGACTTAGATGATGCTTAGACCATATTTTGTGACAAATTAATGCAGAACAGCATGAAATTCCAGAAGGTTCACATACTTTTTCTTGTAACTGTAGTTAGCAGGGATGACTACAGTCTTCAATGTTTTTTAAGCACACAGGTCAAGGTGATCAGGTTTGAAAACTTTAATTTTCAACAAAGATCTGTTGAGGCAAACAAAAAAAGAAAAACAACAAAAACAAACAAGCATAAAAAAACCCACAAGTAGAAACTCAAATAGGACCTTGGACCAAAGCCTAGAGATTTCTTTCACCTGCAGTAGCATTACAGTCAATTATTTCAGGAGTAAAGAAATATCTCACTTTTATTCTTCTCATTCACCTTAATCTTGTTTTGTTTTTCCCAGTTTTCATGAAGATGCTTAGGAGGAAATCTATTCATGCAGCCTGACATTTTGCTGAGGAATTTTTGTTTACGTTTTAAAAGGTATTGGTATTTACATGCTGCCTTAAAAATGTTATGATTCGATATCAAAGTAAGATTTAATGTTCCTATCCTGGAGATAATAAAGCTCAAAAACATTTATCACATACTTTTCATAAAAAGATTATATTTTCCCAAATAATGATGTTAATAATTCTTTGACTTATCATTATTATTAAAAATTATTCAAATACTAAATATTTATTTAAAATTAAAATAAAGATTTACTCCTAATCTAGTATGTATTCTACATCATTGTACTTTATAGAAAATTTACTACTGACTTCAATAAGTTTAATCTCAGGCCTCATTAAACAAAACAGGTAATACTATAGTGGTTAATAACAATTCTTGAAATTAGTAAAAATTAATAACCACTCTCTGTTAAGCATGAACAGTTACTTTGTTGTTGTAGGTTAGGGCTGGGCCTGCCTCTAACACAGACAGACGCTCTCTAACCC
>NW_009712087.1:0-26345 GCF_000703405.1 Apaloderma vittatum
AGGTCTGTAGCTACCAGGGTCCTCCTTCCTGTCCTTCTTGAAGGTGGACACTACATTTGCCAGCCTCCAGTCCACTGGGACATCCCCGGTTAACCAGGACTGCTGAAAGATGATGGAGAGTGTCTTGGCAACCACCTCTGTCAGCTCCCTCAGCGCTCTAGGGTGTAATCCATCAGGCCCCATAGATTTATGAGGATTCAGCTTATGAAGCAGGTCCATAACCATTTCCTCATGGATTATGTAGGTCCTATTCTGTTCCTCATCCCTTTCTTCAAGCTCAGGGGTCTGTGTGCCCAGAGAACAACTGGTCTTGCTGTTAAAGGCTGAGGCAAAGAAGGCTTTAAGCACCTCAGCTTTTTCCATATCCATGGTCACCGTTCTTCCCTCTCCATCCAACAAAGGATGGAGATTCTCCTTAGATCTCCTCTTACTGTTAACATATTTATAGAAACTTTTCTTGTTATTCTTCACCACAGTGGTCATGTTCAGCTCTAGGTGGGCTGTGGCCCCCTTCAGAGGTAACACAGAGTGTATCACCCATCACAGCAGGACTGGATGATCCGGATAAAATTTCTTTGATCAGATGTGAAGAGGAGTAGAACCTATAGCCCCACTAATAGTCTTTGATGGCTCTGTTGTTATAACCTGTGAAAAGTTTTTAGAAATTGTAGCTTTGCTCGTTCTGGGATTTTGTGTTTCAGGCTGTATGGTTGTATTATTAATAATCTTATACTAACCTATAAGAATTGTTACATAGTAAGACCAGAGAGAATGAAAGATTATGAGAAGCATATTAATTGGACCTATTAATTGGACTGGCACTTTTACATTAGGTTATTTTTTTATCCTGGCATCTCAATATATTCAGACTTCTTAAGACTGAAATGCTTGGGTGGGATTATTAACTTTGACACTAACAAATGAGGTGATATGAGTTGATCTTATGTTGTGGCAAATGGGTGTGTGAGAGGCTGGAAGGAAGACATAACTCAAGGAAAGGCTAGAAAAATAATGCTGAATATATTAGAGGATATGGAAGAAGAAAAGGAAGAAGCGTTTGAACTAGTTATTCTAAATGATTATAAAACCTAGAGGCAAGAACACATGATGAGACAGCTTGGCCCACATGCTTACTGATCCTGGTTTCCCAGGAGTTGTGAGGACTGAAGACAGTAGTTCGCAACTACAGAGCACAGATGAGTGAAAAAAGAAATAGGCATACTTACAGACATGCAGTGTGTCACTGTTTTCTTATTGCCTGTACTTGGCAATAAAAATTAGGTTAATGAAGAAAAATTGCAATGAACAGCATAATTTGGCCTTTTCTGTTAGGATCAGAAATTCAGAAAGACATAGATAAATTAATGACTTTATAACCTCCACATCTGCTTTACTGTCTTGACACTAATGAACTTCTTTCTTGCTTGCTTTGTTTTAGAAGCTCACTTCTTGCCGTCCTTGTGCACAGAGCACATCCTTTTCACCTGGATAATGCGGGGCTGGCTTAGCTCTTCATCCCAGTAGTACTCTGGGGAGAGCAGGCGTGTGGGCTTGTGATACAGGAGATACTTGTTCAGGTGGCTTTCATCATGCCGTTTAGCTTCAATGCCGTTTTTTCTGTCCTCCATGATCCCTTTAAAACAGGCTCTGGTCAGTTTGTAGACCTCAGCCACACTTCCCCCGTAGAAGCTTGCTGTATAATAGAAGTCCCCTTCTCCCTTGGGGATAGCAGCTTGTGACTCAGTGCGTGTCTCATATGGTTTGCTCTCACGACATGCATTGTACTCCCAGGAGCTGATGGTTCCCACCAGTGTATCAATGATCTCCACACCAATGTGTTCAAATAGCTGGACATCAATGTCTATGGAGTAGAGATAGTCGACATCATACTGGAAGTGGCTGCGAATATATCTGCTGATGATACCCATACGGCTCATGGAGATATCCTGCCACCGTGAGTAATTCTGGACAGGGATGACAAAGAGGTGATTCTCAGGGGCCATCTGAAGGTGAGAGATCTGCTCAGGTTTGTCTGTGAACAAGTAGAAGTTCACCTGGTGCCCAGCAAGGAAGTACTTGTTGGCAGAGCTCATGAACCCTTCTACGAACTGGACATATCTGAGAGACAAGAAAGGGAAAATAGTAAAGAGGGGTACCTCCTGAATTTCTAAGTTAATTTTATTTCTCCTTTTCTGTTCATTGCTCCCTTCTTATGTTAGAGCCCTTTATCTAACATAGCTGTTGCCCAGTCAACCCTTCCTCATGCTGCTGCACATTACATCATTTTTCAGTTTCCACTATTCTCTACTCCATGCTCACTGAACACAACACATTCCTTTTACCCCATGCTGCTCCCTAATATCACCACATAGTATAAATATTTTGACTCCCTGATACTCTTTCTGCAGTTTAACTTTTTAACTTATTGTTCAAGAGAGGACCAAAATTATCAATGAAGTAATTTTGATTGTCTTGAGATACCTGAAGTCTCTACTTAAATCTGGGGTACTTAGTGGAGACAGAGGGAGTATAGTTCTTTACTCATCCAGAAACTTGAAGAGGAACCTCCCCCAGAACTTACAAGCTATAACAGCATGGTTATTAATATACTGGAGACAGTATTTCAACTTATAGTTAACATTTTAACTCTAACCAGGAACCCGTTAAAAATGTCAGCTTTGCAGAATTTTTGTGGTTTTTACCCCAGGGTGAAGGCAAGTGTTGTTGTTAGAAACATAGCAGGAGCTGGAATTTTCTTCTCGAGGGATCAAAAGAATAGTTGTATTTCTAGGGATATTTTTTGCCCTTTGTAAGGCATTTTCTCCTGCTTTTTCACAGCCAATTGCTTCCCTTGGGAAGTTGACCCTTACTTGTCCCATTTCTCCCAGCCTGAAGCTTCTCACATTCTGTGTTTGGAATCTTCCTAACTCTTGCTGTACCAGCAGTATTGCAGCACATCTGGCAGGTGAGAGATTTAAGTATCTGACAAAAAATAAATCATAAACTAATACTTTTTAACAGCAAAAGTGACCACTCCAGTGACCAGCTTGTTCTGCATATACTGGGCATTCAGGATGTCTCTGTTGAATGTGCCTTCCCAGACGATTGGAGCCAACCAGGGGGTCAACACCAGTACATCTCGCCTCCTGCAAGAAGTTTGAGAATGAAGGTAGCCTTTATATGGCTTAGAGAATTCACGTAGAAAAATACTTCTTCAGCACATCTGCCCACCTTTGAGTTAATCATCCCAGACTTCCTTTGAAATCACTACTGCCTTTTGCAGGTGCCACTGTCCACTGAGTCCCTTAGGCCTTACACTGATTAGACTTGTCTGTATGATTGTTCACAACCAGCATATTTCTCAAGGCATTTTTTCTGCCCAAATGCATGTGTTAATGTTAGAGTTGTGCACATCTGAACAAGTTGGCAGGGATCCATTATTGTAAGTGAAGAGAAACAAGCTCTTCTATGGTGTACTCATTCTTCCCATAATACAAGGACATACAATATGTTTATGCCACAGACATATTTGCAATTTCCATTTTACTGTAATGGGAGCCTGAGAAACGAGATGCGGACATGTATGATCCTTACACTGCACAGGGGACTTTCCGATGCCTTCTGATTTCCTCACTGCAGGCATCTGCATGTGAGTGATCTACACCACATTCATAGCCAGTGGCAAGAAATGGGCACTTCCAGGGAAACTCCTCCAAATTATGTTGAACATTTGGATGAACTACATATAAGAATTTCCTATTTATATGTACTGAGTTTAAGCATGAAATCATTAGTTAAAGGTAAGTGTTGTTAGGGGAGTTGCTGAGTCTGCTAGCCCAGCAGAAGCAAGGCTGTTGCAGCTCAGTGTTCCCTGGTCCAGCCAGTAGTGAGGCTGAGGATATTTTCACAACAAACACACACTGGCATAACATGCTCTGGTCTCTCCAGCTGCAGGCACCACAGACACACACATCTCCAACCCCTGGTCTGACTACACTTGCATTTAGTCCTCCATACCAACACATGCACACAGAAGAACCTCTTACCTAGGAAAATAGGTGGAAATGGAACTTAATGAGAACACAGAACAAACTGTACTGACCAGGTACAGGGCATTGTCACAAAAGTCTACTGACCATCACACCTTTACATGCAACCACACCCTTATATAACTTTCTCATTTTTTCCCACGTTTGCTCCTCCTCAGACCACCCTGATTCCTCCCCTTCTCCACTTGTGGGTGCTTCTCCCAGCATCTCATAATTAGTCTTCCATAATCCCAAAATTCTCTTCCCTGCCATCCCATGCTCTTGTAGGGAGTAATTCCTCTCATTCTGAAGGTTGCTCGAGAGAGCCTCTCCCTTTGACTTATCGTACTAGATTTCATCCCTGGACAATGACAATGATAGGTCTCCTGTTACAGCCTTGTAGGCACCCTTACACTGTGATTGTTTCTCTTACTGTTTCCCTGCCTTCCATTGTCCCTCTGTGCTCCTTTGTGATGTGTAGAGATGAATATTTATTACACAACGTAAGAAGTGTCTATGTGACAAATTTCTGACGTTAGCTGTGGAGAATCATCCTTGATACATCTTCTTCTTTTCAATATTAACAGGTTTTAAAAAAAAATCAAACTTACTGTGGTTTTGTCAGAAGTGGTTGAGGATATAATATGCTGTAGAAAAGAAAAACTATATTACGTTGGAATAATATGCATGGTCATTCATTATTTCTATAATCCAATAATAGTAATAACAAGAATAGTAGGGCTTGTAAGAGTATGTGAAAGTTCTCATTTGAGAGGATATCCGGTTAACGACTATTCAGCGTTAAAGGTAAAGGCAAGAAACAAATTATGTAATCAATAAAATTAAGACACAAAACTTAATGAACAGTGGATTATTAAAACAATAACAAAGACAGGAACTCGTATGCCAGAAACTGATGGGCTGAGGCAAATTGTGGCAATGTGCTATATTGGTGGAAGACCCAAAGCAGAGCAAGGGAGGAATAGAGGTAGCCAGGGAGCAACTAATGTGGGGAAATGGAGACAAGTTGATGGATAATAGGGTATAGTCTTATGTAAACAGGGTGTTGGTCACTCAGATAGTCTGGCTAAGTCGTTAGCCTGATCTCTGCAGACTGTTCTATCTTCTTTTTGAACTCTATGCTACTTATTTCCCCTATAACCTTAGTCTCTAGTCCATGCATGCAGACGGATATGTGGACAAATGTCGGACTGATCAAGCCTGTGAGCAAGAGGAGACCAGCATCTGGAAAGATTTGAGGTCAAAGCTGGAGACTGGATAAGTGAGACCCAAGGTCTGGGCATTCAGTCTGGTCTAGGCTTTGAGGAACTCACAGGCACATGCATTCTTGTGGAACAAAAGAATGAAGGGGTGTGTTTGTCCACTTATGAGCTACAGCTTTGATGAGCAGGAAAGAGGAATAGGATCAGGCAGTCTGAGTTGTTTGCTGAGTCCTGCTTATGTAAAAACACTGCTCCCTGCTCTGTCTGGGCCAGTCTAGGTAACCTCCGTGTCTTTATTCTGTGCGTGCTTGCATCTTGCTGATCGTGTTCACTTTCAACATAGGTTGGAGATATAGACTGAGAAAAAGAAATCTTTTAGTCTTAAAGATGACAAGATTATTCTTGCTTTAAAAAATAATAATTACACAGGCCTTTGCTTTACAATAAAGAGACTATGGCATTTCTCTGTAAATTCTGGAAAAGAGCAGCTCTATTAGAGTGTATTTGAAGTGAAGAAGCTGTCCTTCACACAGAACGTAAGATGGCATAAGAGGCCAAGGGAGAAATCCTTCAGGGTAATGCTTGCAGAGTGTTCTTAGGCTTTTGTTTCAATATACTGACTCATGTATAAGCAGAGCCTTGCCAGTTACAGGAATGTGTTTCTGAATTGCTGAAGTGCTAATTGGAAGCATTATCCCCTATCTAGAAGGATAATTTAGATCATTGCACAATATGAGATCATTTTGCATCTGAATAGCTCTAAACCAGCCCCTGTGTTAATAGTGGGAAGGTGTGTGCCTACATGTGTATGAGTTTGTGCACAATGTGGATTGTTAAAAACATTATCAGTACTTGGAGAGCTGGGTAAAGATTTCAGCTTAGAGACATCTTCCTCAATATGACTAGA
Organism: Apaloderma vittatum; assembly: GCF_000703405.1. NCBI lineage: Eukaryota > Metazoa > Chordata > Aves > Trogoniformes > Trogonidae > Apaloderma > Apaloderma vittatum. Next base: position 6,159 of record NW_009712087.1, read on the forward strand.
GAAGTCCAGGAATAGAACAAATAACAAAACAACAAAATTCCTCAGAACTCCCTCCTGTTAGGATTGTAGTAGTGACACTTAAAATCTGGGGGGAAAAAAAATAAAGAAACATTAATATGGCTCTAGAATAGGTAATTTCAGAAAATAATTTATCCCTAAGATGTCCCTTTCACAGACATTTACAAATCATCTGGGATGATGACTCTTACTTCTTAAAATAACATCACCCAAGGACTCTGCTTTAGCTTCTGGGATGGGTGGTGGTGGTGGACGGAAAAAAATAGCTAAGTTCTAAGTAAAACAAAACCGATAATTATTCACAATAATGAAGGCTCTGCATTCGCCATAATTTCCTAATTTCCTTTCTGAAAGCAAACAAATGAAAGATTCTGCGTGTATGCATTTTTTGATGGTTTCTGGAAGACTTCCTCTCTAAACAGACCAGACATTCTTTTCTTTAGCCTTGTTCTCAGCTTTCCTGACTTCTATGTATCAGAAACACAGTCATGAGAACAATGTAATATCACATTAATAAAGGCAGAGAGCTTAATTCTTACCGTGGAAGCACTGGAGATGTTTCATTTAAGTCTGCTTGTCTAAAAGTGTGAGAGAAAAGACACATAAATATCTCATGGTGCAGCAGTTTCAGATTTTCTTTTTCATGACAGGAGGGATGAGCCTCTCAAGAGATCCTTACACGTGTGCTCTTCCTTGACCCACTGTCGATGGGTATCCAGTCAGTTAGGCTCCATCACAATCACTATGATGTGATTAATGTTACTTCACTTCCATATATAATGTCAAGTAATGTTCCTCAGACACACCACTCAGTTCGTCTAATGAGGGTTGAATGCAAAATCATCTATATTGATATTATTTTCAGCAGGTCTGTAGTGCATCTTCAGGAAATTTGTTTTCGACCTAGATGTAGCGGAACTGTGACCACTGGATAAAGTATACCTCGAGGTGAATTGCTTATTTGGAGCATTCTGGTATTACTGTGCCCACTCTTATTTCAGGGCTAACAGCACTAGCAACTCCCCACCACTTCCTCACATGTATCTGCTATGATCTTACCCATTTTTGCTTAATCAAGCGTGTCTAGTTTGAATTGCATACAACCTAGGTTTCCACTGAATCTGACATAGTTCCCTTGTTACCAAGACATAATTTTGACTTTTGAGACTACCCAGGTTTAAAGCTCATGAAAAAAACCAAGATCTGTGTCACAGACGGTAAGAGTATTAGCTTTACTATTTCACAGGAAGAGTGTCAGTTGCATTCCCTCCTTGTAGATGAATCTTGCCCTCTTCTGGCAAGAGCATGTGTATGTATTCTGAATATCTTTAGGGAGGCTCTGAAAAAATGAAGAGAGATGTTCCTAATAAGCTCTGCTCTGTATTTTCTAGAGAAAGAAGTTAATGCAGTGACCTGTCCCCTATACTGAACCCATATTTTGAACTCCCATTAAAGGACAGCTCAGGATTCAACATAATCCTTATGGTGGACGATCAGAAATTGTTGTTAAGAGTAAAACTCAGAAATCCAATTATTCGACAAGCCTGCTGCTCTTTCTGGACTAAAGATCAGGCTTCGGTACTAGGTGTTACTCAACACAGATAAAGGAAGAAGACTGATGTTTAGCAAGACGTCCATACATAGGTCAGAGCTGTGAGAGAGTAGACATTAAGTCCTTACCGTGAAAACTGACACAAGCTCTGATTCATTTTGGTCATATTAAAACCAAAACAAAACACAGAAAAGAATTTCAGGTTAGTGAAAAGAATATCAGCGACATAAGGCAGGTCCTACTGTCTTACACAGTGCTGTACATCCCAGGTTTCACTTCTAAAGGCATTGGTTTGGAATTAAGATCATTGAAGAGGCACTTCTGACCAAATAAAATCAGGTTTTTTCAGGTACAAGACGAACATTCCTTTAACTAAAGTTAGTCCTAATACTCGCACACATTGTTTATATTGTTAAAATCGCAGCTGTACTGATTGCAAAGGATTTACTTCCTGCTTACTAAAAAATAAAGATCCTAGTGGCCCTGTCTTTGTATTTATATAATATTATGACAGCAGCCTCAGTTCTAGAACTATAATTCGTTGTCCAGAAGGTTATTTTGGTAAGAACATGACACAGACTGTCTCTCAATCCCTAAATAAGAATGGGATTAAGAGACTTTGGCAGGGCCCACTTCTTTCTGATTACTACAGAGGAAGCCTAGGTGGCTTCATTGGAAGTAGATAACCAACCTTCTGATGTCTCAACCAGGTAGGATTAAGCTGTCTTTTCATGGCATGATTTTGGGGGAGCTGAATCAATTTATTTATATTTCACTCTTCAGACTCCCCATGTTAAATCTCTGGAATCTGAGTCCATTCATCCAGCTCAAGGCACTCATGGTAGAGATGGCTGCATCTTAGCCAGTCACTAAAGGAAGACTTATCCCAAAATGGAAATAGGCACTTCTAGGACATGGCTTTTCTGCTTAAGAATTAGTCTTATCAGGTGAGTCTTAGCCTAGTGGCCTAGGATATATATGCTGTATCTTGCAAGGCTTGCAGAATGAAACTTAGTCCCTTACAGCAAGAGATCCTCTTCAGAAGAGGCTGTGGGTTCCTGGTCACTGGCTGAGGAGAAAGGGTGATGGAACCTCGGACAGAATAAGAAAGCCATGAGTCAATGACAAAAGCAATAAATAATCCCCTCCATTCCCTTTATGGCTGAAACTCTGAAACAAGGCTAAGAGAATACAAATATGTGGGGCCAGCTGCTGATGGGGTTATGCAAAGCTCAGCTGTTTCAAGAGAGCTTTTTAGCCTGGCGTTATCTGCAGATCTATGAACTTTGAAAATCTGTGGATGATTTGCACTTCAGGAGGCCCAAGACCACTCTTGCCAAAGCGAATGTTTCTGCTTTACAGTAGAGCTCACCCTCAGCTGCTGTTAGAAACTTACTGTGTAGCCCCCTTTTGGAGTGAAGTGATATATCCTCGTTTTGGCTCTGCTCCGGCCAGTATGTGGGTTCTCCTCTGATGTGAGTCAAACTGTACCAGCAACAAAAATGTAAGCACTTGTGATGGATAATGCTCTGCCTCAGACAGAGTATATGGATTAAAACCTTGTCCTAGTTCCTCCATTTGGGGCAGTCCTCCAATATTATTCCAGCAAACTCTGCATTCCCGGGCCTCAAGGCACAGAGCACATACTACACAAGTATGAAAACATCATTCTAGGAGGCTGCTATAGGGACACACAAACCAAGGGAGACCAAGGCTAATCATTATGTGGGATAAATATGGCTAAGTCCACTCCACAGAATACTAGCTCTATGACAGGATCATTCTGTTCATCTGAACTCCGGAGATGTCATCATGGTATATAAACATCAAAATACATACTTGGGCCCACAAGAATATACAGAGCTTAATTAATGAGATTTTTAGAATTTCACACAAGAGACAACAAATGTCCACACTTGCCTAATTTTATCTTTTGAATACAGAATGGGATTAGGAATTTAGCTTTGAGGAACTGCTTACATTGCACCTGCCCAAGCATAGCGAGAAGAAACATCACTCAAGATGAGCAATAGAAATATATGCAACTTGAAAATCATTATCAAACTTTAAACACTCACCAGATAGCTGCAGTGATTCCTGCTGTCACTAGAATAGCCAGTCCATGTAATTTTGTGATTCCCATGTTGCTGGTGTTGGTAAAAAGATTGTGAACCCTGAATTGACAGTGAAAAGGGAAAAAAAAAATCAACCCACTGAAAATGCTGTAGTTATTAAATATTGAATAAGTCTCCTGTTTTGGACAGCAGGTCTGGGCATAATACAGAGAAAAATTATTTATTCTAGATGGAATGTTTTACATCTAAGTATTTATAATAGATACTAGATATTTACAATAGATATTCCACAGACTGAGCTCTCATTTTAAAATGGTAGCACAGTGAATCGTTTTATTAACATAAAGAAAAATAATTCTCAGTTCAGATTCTCTCTGGATCTGATTTTCTCCTTTTCCTGGCCAGTGCCCACTCTGCTTTTTATCTTCTCTGTTCCAATCTTTCATTCATCCATTCTTCTGTCTAGCTGTCTTTTTTTGACCTAGCTTCCTCGGGTTTTCTTCTACATCTCTTCCCTGTGCAGTTCTCTGACTTTGCAAGTTGAAGGCTGCAATCCTCTTCTCTAGGTCAGCTTCTCTTCCCCGTCCGTTCTGTGGCTGCTCACAGCTGTGCTTCAGTCAAACCTCCCTTTGCATCAGCATCCTGAAAAAAAGCTTTGTAGCATTCTTTGTCCATATTACCTTCCTCTGCTCTCAGCTGCTCTCGAGCATCCCTTCCACCTGTGCTAGCCACCATTCTCTCACATCCTGCTCACAGCACTCACCTGTGCTTTCAGCTCCTCTGCTTCAGCAGCTCCTATTCTCTTCCTCTTCTACTTCATATCTTCTCACATACCTGCTGAAACAGCACAACAAATGCTTTCTGTATGTCAGCCATGTGTCAGCAGATGGGCCCAAGGCCAAATGATGGGCCCCCACCCAGTTCTTTACCTTACGTGGGAGTGCTGCCTTCTGAGTAATGGGGAAACAACAAGAAACGTGCAATAACCTGTAATTGCAACCCTGAGATTTCTGATGAGTGGGAAGGTGACCACCCAGACTTTTGGTATGGAGATTTTTTCCTTAGAATATGTGCATTTTTATTAAGGATTATTTCTCCTAATTGCAAATATCTGTCATGTTGTTGTGGATAGAGTCTCTCAGGAGAGAACTAACAATATTGGTACGCGAGTTATCAAAGTTCAGTGGTAAATGTGACAGTGGTTAACAGCACCTGACGGCAAGGTACACTTGATTATTCAATGCACAGAGGTCAGGGTCAAAGTAAACTGTCAGTATGACCCTCCCATTGAGTTATCAGGTTCAGAAAGAGCCCCTTACTTTATAAACTCCTTCTCAGATGGTAGACTAGGTGTGGTTGAATTCAGACTTAGTCCCAGACTCGGACAACAGTTTTGTCTAAAGGATCATATATGTGCTATTCTGCGTATATCTCACTTCGCTAAGATTTCAAAGTTTCAATGCACTTATTTTCAATTTACCTACTGAGTATCTGATGTAATAAGTGTTCCCTCAGTCTCAAGGAATAACCTTGACAGGTGTCCCTACTCCAGGGGAGATGCTGATGTGCAGCCCACTGCTGTGCAGGAGAGCTCACTGTGCCCTAAGTGGTCCCCTATTTATGGAGTAAGATAACCATGAGTAAGATAATCAAACTACAGTCATATGTGCATGCCAGCTGTATTTCTGTTGATGCATGAAACCAAAAGAGAAAGAGGAACTACAACAATGGGGTCAACTCTTAAATACGTTGATCGCAGGGGTGCTGATTGTCCTGGCCCTGGCCAGAAGCAGGTCCAACTTCTACCAAGGGCTGGGGAAGGCTCTCAACGTTTCTCAAGAATCATCCATCACAGCTCTCCTCCCACTTCCAAAAACCTCACCAGACTCAAATCCATGACACTTTTATTTGCCTATACTTTGAAATAAAAGTTGGACTAGCCTGAGAATACTTGTCTCTAAAGGAACTCTGTCTCATTCAAAAAAATTGTTTTGTGGCAAGTTTGAACTTTAGATCCTACTCAAGCCCAAGCTTTTTGACTGTGCCTCGCTTACATGTATTGACATTCTATTTCTAGTAAGAATCAGATTTCCAGAGATGCAAACAACTTCTTGAATCAGTGGGTTTTCCAGCGATACAAACCTGAAGTGAATGTGCAGACACACCTAAGTGTCTGGGATACATCTGCTTTGCTTTAGCTGTTAGAGAAGGAAACAGATGGTTAGTGCCTTGGGTATCTGAGACACCCACATGGATCTGGCAGATGCAACTCGGAAAATACTGAACATCAACTGAAGGCTAAGAAGAACACCCAACAGTGTCTGAAAAGACACACATTTTGGAAAAGGAAATCCTAACAGTTTGGCTACTTTTGAATGAAGTGACGCACTGTCTGGACTCTTTCCTACTGATTCTCTCCCTGTTGAGTACAATGGGTGTTCAGCCTCGTACTTCACATATGGAGTCCTGCAGTATTGTCCCCTGTATTTAGGTGTCTTAATCTTTGAGCTGAATCTCACTCTGTAGGCACATGGTGGGATTTTGATTTCCCCTCTGAATGGTGTGTTTCATGCCTACAATATTACTGAGATACTTGGGAACCACTTTCTCTGAGGAACCTCAAGTTATTTTCAAGGCTGGTAGAATCACTGTTTTATATATATGGAGAAACTACGGCACTGCTAAGTAAAGATATTTATTGGTCAAAGCTACCCATCATGTGATTATGGGCCAACAGGAGAACAGAAATGTCCTGAATTCCAGTCTGGTGCCTTATCACACAGACAGCACGGAGAAAGAAAAATAAGTATCAATAGCTCTACAATAGCTGCTTAGCATGTAAAAAGATAAAAAGCAAACAAGCAAACAAAATGCCCCAGATGATTAACCTCTTCCATAAGGTTTAGAAAAAGGAAGGGAATTTATTCCCTCTGATTCTGTTCTTAATTCTCTTGGGCTTTGAAAGAAAAAATATACTGAGTGATATTGTCCATCCTGGGAAATCTTTCACATAACAGAAGCTGCAGAAACTCTCCAGAAACTGTATGTGTTCACAGCGTTTTACAATCCATCCTGCTTTCAACCATTCAGAAGAAAACCAACGGTAAGGTTCCAGCTAAATGAAAGAAAGGAAACAGAAGCATAGATTCTGATCTCTTCTTTGGACAAAGAGCATTTAATTTCTTTTCTTCTAGCTGTTAGAGGTCTGTCTTTTTGTCTCATCCCACCTACACTCTGATAACACCAATATAAGTTTGAAGAGTGCTGGAAATTAGTAGTTCCAAGTGAAGCAGAGTGTGAGAGAAAAGAAAGAAGGGTTGTTTGGGAAGGAAAACATATGTGGATACAATAGAACAAAAGATTGGAAAGATGGAAATTTCTTATTGTGCTTTATGCGCTTTTAAAAATTCTATGACCTCTGTTGAGAGATGAGGGAGAAGACAGCAGCAACAATAATATATTTCAATGTATTTTGACATTAATATATTTTTTATTGTTTTTCTCCTTAAATCTAAGCAATGTTCTAGTGTTAGTTAAATACAACCTTACCTTCACCCTCTCTCTGTATTATAAGCAATAGCAGTTCTGAGGATAATGAAGATTTTTGTGTGGTAAAAATTGCTACTTGTATTCCATTTTCAGTGGACTAAAATATAAAATGCATTCATCATAATTTTTACCCTTAGAAGCTTTAAGAAGAGGGAGTGATAGAGCAGCTTTGGTGGGCTCCTGGCAAAACCACCACATCAGTACAACACATATTTCATTTTCTGTGGATTTTTTTGGAACATTTCACCACATTATGGATTTTTTTAGGAATGTTTTATAGGAAAAATACTTTGTGAAAGACAAAGTCTGAATATCATTCTAGAAAGGCAGTTGATCCCTGGTTATAAATGTGCAGGAATAGGTCAAAAACGTTTGTTTGAAACCTTGACTAAGAAGTGGAATGAAGAGTAAACATCAAATTTCAGGTATATTGTAATCAATGAAGATTATATCTATCAAGTAATGCAGAAGAAAAATGCTGGGTAGGTACTTCAATTACTTTAGTCTAAGACTATATCAAAGCTGTTATTTGTGTGAAGTAACCTGTTTCAATGAGTCAATCAATATATTGGAAAACAAATTTTCAGGTACTCAATTCTGAAAGAAAAAAATACATGCATACATCCTAATTAAAGCACTATATTTGAAAGAACAAACGCATTTTTTTCTGCCTTGTCCTAGTTTGAGCTAGAACAGAACCAATTTGCTTTTAAGCTCAGTCTTTTCTAACAGAAGTTTCTGAAGAACTTTCTGAAGTTAACAGCATATCTTTGCAGACAGTGTCTCCTTCTAGAAGTGATAATGCCTGATGTTTGCAGTCACTGCCAACGACTGGGATGCAGAAAGCCTTTTGCTTATATTTATTCCTATGGTAACCAAGGTCACTGCTAAATCTTGTGTATCACATTAGGGTGCTGGGAAGTAAAAGCATTCACAAGGAAGTAAAAGATCACATTTTCAGGGAGGAGCAGATAAGACAGGTGACCCAAACCTGACCAAAAAAAGTACTGCATTCCATGTATGTCATAGTACAAAGCTGAGGGATCACAAGGGTCAACTCTCTTCTTCAATGGCCAGTGTCCACGGAGGACTCCATCCATTCCTCTACCCTTGATCCTAATCTGTGAACTCTCAAATTTACTTCCTGAACCCAATTCTCATCTCTCACTGAGCCCAGTCTAGGACTTCCCCAGTGTCTGCCCTGCAGCATCAGTGGTGATGTGATCATTAGGGGAGTTTGATACTGATTCTGTATATATTCGCATATATTTCATTATTTTATCATTTATTTTATTATCTTCTTTTTTTATTGTTACTGTTTTATTCTCTTCTCATTATTACTGTTTCACTAAAGCTGTTTTATTGTTTTTTTCTAATCCACAAGTCTCTCTCTCCCTTATTTCCTTTCCCTTCCCCTTCTGTACTGGGTTTGTGTGGCCAGGTTTCAGTAGCAGGGGAGTCTGTAGGAGCCAATGCCAGACAGCTCCGAAGACAGACCCACCACAGGCCAAGGCTGAGTGTATCAGTGACGGTGGTAACACCTCTGGCATAACATATTTAAGAAGCAGGGAAAAACTAGTGTGCCATGCCAACGAGCAGAGAGAGAAGGAGAGAGAGAGAGGAGTGAGAATATGTGAAGCCACCAAGGTCAGGGAAGGGGGGAGAGGATGTGCTCCAGGTGCTGCAGCAGAGAGTCCCCTGGCTCATGGTGAAGACCATGGTGAGGCAGCTGACAGGACTTGTAACCCCGCAGGGGCTCACGCTGCAGCTGTCAGTTCCTGAAGGACTGCACCCCGTGGAGAGGACTCACGTTGGGGCAGTTTGTCAAGAACCATCTCTCGTGAGAAGGACTCATGTTGGAGAAAGTTTGTGAAGAATGGTATCCTGAGAGAGGGACTGCACACTAGAGCAGGAGAAGACTGAGGAGCCCTACTGCTGAAGAAGAAGGAGCAGCAGAGACAGCATCTAATGAACTGACCACAACCCCCATTTCCGGTCCCCCTGTGCCACTCAGGGGAAGGAGATGGAGGAATTAGATAAAATTAAGCCCGGGAAGAAGGGAGGGGTGGGGGGAAAGGTGTAATTTTTAAGATTTAATTTTATTTCTCATTGCCCTTATCTATATTTGATTGTTAGTAAATTTAATTTCCCCAAGTTGAGTCTGTTTGCCCAGAAGAGTAACTGCTGAGTGACCTCCCTGTCCTTATCTCTACCCATGAGCCCTTCATTACATTTTTTTTGCTGTCCAGCTGAGAAGGGGGAGTGATAGAGTGGTTGGGGTGGGGACCTGGCCTCCAGCCAGGGTCAAACCACTACAACTTTTGGGAACGGAGAGTATTTGTCTTAATTGTTTAGTGGCCAGCCCAGACCTAAAATCAAGAGAAAGAGAGAGAGAAAAACAGCTCAAGACAAATTTGCCTCATATGACTTCAGCCATTTAGCAAGATTGTGCTTGTGTCTAGGTATCTTTTGGCATTAGTGGCTGTCTGGACTGTAGCTTTGAACTGAGATGAAAAGCAGTTTTAATAATGTTTTGTCTTCCCTGTTTTTTAAGTGAAGATAGGGGTAAGAAGACCTGTGAGGAAATCAGTGAAGCCAGAACATTTTCTTGGAGACAAGATCTGAATTGCCATTCCTATAACACTGTAGGACTCAAAAAATTTTGGGAGTGGTTACATAAAAAAAAAAGTCAATTAGATAAGTGGTGAGACATGTCTATTAAATTATATATTTGCAAGTCCAGTATGGAGAGAATGCTTGAAGGAGATAATACAACATGTTTCTTATTTCCTTATTTTTTCCTCTTTACACATTCCAGGTCTTCAAGGTCATCATGATACCGGAGAATGATACCCACATCCATGAGTTCATCCTCTTGGGATTCCCTACTATCACAGAGATGCAGGCTCTATTGTTTTTAATTTTCCTCATTATGTACTTGTTGACTGTCCTTGAAAACATAGTCATCCTCGCTTTAATCAGAAGAAATCACCAACTCCACAAGCCCATGTACTTTTTTTTAGGCCATCTGTCTTTCCTAGAGGCCTGGTACATCTCAGTCACTGTTCCCAAATTGCTGGTCAACTTTGTGGTGAAGAATAAGAGCATCTCCTTCACGGGCTGTATGGCCCAGCTCTACTTCTTCGTTGCCCTGGTCTGTACTGAATGTGTCCTCCTGGCTGTCATGGCTTATGACCGCTATGTGGCCATCTGCAACCCCATGCACTACCCAGTCATCATGAACCACAGCGTCTGCATACAGCTGGCCATGGGGTCTTGGCTGATTGGCTTTCTGATATCTATGATAAAGGTCCTTTTCATTTCCCGCCTCTCTTTCTGTGGCCCCAACGTCATCAATCACTTCTATTGTGACATCAGCCCTTTGCTCAATCTCTCTTGCACTGAACGGTTAGTTGCAGAGATGGTGGATTTTGTCTTTGCCTTGCTTATTCTGTTGATCCCTCTCTTTGTCATCATAATTTCTTACGTATACATAATCAGCACCATTTTGTGCATTCCCATGGCCCAGAACAGGAAGAAAGCCTTCTCCACCTGTGCTTCTCACTTGACTGTGGTCATCATCTTCTTCTCAGCAACTCTCTTCATGTATGCCCGGCCCAGGAGTATATACTCCTTGGATCTGAACAAACTGATTTCCATAATTTATACTATAATCACTCCAATGCTAAACCCATTCATTTACTGCCTGAGGAACCAGGAAGTAAAAGACACTTTGTGGAAGGTCTTGTGTGGCATGGATGCTGTCTCCAGAGTTTCTGGGTCTGATCACTAATATAATACTTGGAAGACAATCTTCCAGCTGAATTTGTCTGAATACTATGAATGGCTGATAAGACTTCTCCTTTCACAGAAATGGAGATTACAGTGTTGTTTAGACATCTGTGGTTAAGGATTGCTTCACCTGAGTCAATCTGCATGTTAAGCTAAAATCAATGAATACTAACACTGTGTGAATGTAAAAGGAGGTGTTTCTGCTGAACATACCACACGTTATTCTTGACCAGTAGAGAAAGCCATAAACATCATGACCTTCTCTTAATGTATTTTTTTAATCTGCCTCAAAGAACACAACTGAAATCTGACCTTCAGCCAACTTAATATGACACTTGTTTTCAAAAAACTTGAGGCACCAAATAAATAATGTCAACTTTCTTAACAGGGGTTAGGATGTCAATAATTCAGGTAATATCAGTCATTTTAGGTAACTGTCAAGGAGAACATGAACCACTGCTGAGAAGTTCCTTCTCATGATTAATTTCAAATAGGATTATGGGAAGTACCTGAAACTTATAGAACAAAGCTTTACCTTTAGGGAAAGTTAATTTACATAGTTTCATTCCATTTTAAATACTAAATGAGCCTCCTGATTTTCAAGTGTAATTTTCCTTTTCTCCTACATTACATAAGGAGATATAAGCACCAAGAGAATCAATTGTCTAAGCATAGGCAACTAATAGCACTTCTCATGGCATATGATACCCACACAGAGTTGGCAAATTCGGCACTGGACCTATCAGAGGCCTGACCCTTTCTAAAGTAACATTCAGAAGGAGAGGGACAAGAATAATTTTAAGCAATTCGACAAAGGCATGTGCAAAATCCTGCACCTGGGAAAGAATTACCCAATACTTCAATGTAATTTAGGCACTCACCGACCTGGCAACAGATCTACAGAAAAGGATCTGGAGGTCCTGGCTGACAAATTGACACAAGATGACTGCTGCTTGGGCTGTATTAGCAGTAATCTAGCCAGCAAGCTGAAGGAAAAGATCCTTCCTCTCTATTTGTCACCTGAGACTATATTTGTTAATGAGACAACATCTGCAGAACTATGTCCTGTTTGGGGCTTCCCACTACAATGCACAGAATCTATCATAGGGTTCCAACAATGACAGAGGTGGTGAGCCACGTGGTGTACAAAGAGAGACAAATGCAAATAATTTTTAAGACTGGAAAAGAGAATGTTAAGGAGGTATTTAGTCACAATCTGCTGCTACTTGAAGAGTATTATAGAAACTGAACACTGCACTCAAGCTATGGCCCCACCAGTGATGAGTACAGGGGAATGATCACCTCCTTACTGCTGCTAGACACACTAGATTTGATACACTCCAGGATGTCATTGGCCTTCTAGGCCACCTGGACACACTGCTGGCTCATCTGCAACCGCTGTCCACCAGCAGCCCAGCTCCTTTTCTGCCAAGCAGCTCTCCAGCCACTTGTCCTCAAGCCTGTAGCACTGCCTGGGGTTGTTGTGACTGAAGCGCAGGACCGAGCACTTGTTAAATCTTTTACAAATGGCCTTAGCCCATCGATCCAACCAGTCCAAATCCCTCTGCAGAACCTTCCTGCCCTCCAGCAGATCGACACCCCTACTCAATTTGGTGTCATTTTTGGAGGGTGTACTCAATTCCCTCATCCAGATCTTCCATAAAGATATTAAACAAGATTGGCCTCAAAACTGAGCCCTGGGTGACACCACCTGTGACTGGCTACCAACTGGATTTAACTCTATTCACCACCTGTCTGGGCTCAGTGATCCAGCCAGTTTTTAACCCAGTGAAGAGCCCAAGCCATGAGCTGCCATCTTCTCTAGCAGAATGCTGTGTGAGGCAGTGTCAAAGTCTTTACTAAAATCTAGGTAGACAATGTCCACACATGGGTCACATGTTATAGAAGAAGATCAGGTTGGTCAAGAAGGACCTGCCTTTAATGAGCCCATGCTGGCTGGGCCTGATGCCCTGGTTATCCTGCACATGCCGTGTGAGTACACTCAAGATGAATCGCTCCATAACCTTCCTGAGGTCAGGCTGAAAGACCTGTGGTTCTCCAGATCCTCCTTCTGACCCTTCTTGAAGATGGGTGTCACATCGGCAAGCCTCTGGTCATCTGCGACCTCCCGTTAGCCCGGACTGCTGGGAGATGATGTAGAGTGCTTTCACAATCTCCTCCACCAGTTCCCTCACTCTCAGGTGGATTCCATCCAGCCCTATAGATTTATGAGTGTCCAGGTGGCACAGCAGGTCATCCTCTGCTTCGTCCCGGTTTATGTGGAGCACATCCTGTGCTTCGTCCTTCTCCTCCAGCTCTAGGGGCTGAATACCCTGAGGATAACTTGTCTGACTGTTAAAGACTGAGGCAAAGAAGGCATGAAATATCTCTGTCTTTTCCTTATCTTTGGTGATAATGTTCCTCTCCTGCATCCAATAGGGGATGGAGATTGTCCTTGTCTCTCCTTTTGTTGTTAATGAATGTGTTTATAAAAACAATTATCTCTTAGGACAGCGGCCAAATTGAATTCTACCTGGGCCTTTGCCTTTCTGATGTTTCTGCATGACCTAACTAGGTCCCTGCACTCTTCTTGAGTTGCCTGCCCCTTCTTCCAAAGGTGGCAAACTCTCCCTTTTTCTCTGAGTTGTAGGCAAACCTCCCTGTTCACCCAGGCCAGTTGTCTCCCCCTTCTGCTTGTCTTACAACACATGGGGACAGCCTGCTCCTGCACCTCTAAGACTTCTATCCTGAAGAGTGTCCAGCCTTCCTGGAACCCTTCAGGACCATCTCCCAAGGGATTTTCTGAACCAATGTCCTGAAAAGGCTGAAGTCTGCCCTGCAGAAGTCCATGGTAGTGGTTTTGGTGAACCCTCTTCTTACTTCACCAAGAATTGAAAACTCTATCTTTTCATGGTCACTAAGTCCAAGTTGGCCTCCAACCACACTACCCACTAGTCCTTCTCTGTCTGTGAACAGCAGGTGTAGCGAGGCACCTCCCCTGATAGACTCACTTGCCAGCTGTGTCAGGAAGTTCTCTATCACACGCTCCAAGAATCTCTTTAGACTGTTTCCTCTCTGCTGTGTTGTATTTCCAGCAGATGTCTGGTAAGTTGAAGTCCTCCACAAGAACAAGGGCTGTCAATTTTCAGACTTCTGCCAGCTGCTTGTAGAATGTTTCATCAGCCTCTTCATCTTGGTAGGGTGGTCTATAACAGACTCCCAACAGGATATCTGCCTTGACCTTATCCCTGATCTTTACCCACAAAACCTCAACCTTACCATTACAGTTGTTGAGCTCTACACAATCAAAATACTCCCTAACGTAGAGAGTTACCCCACCACCTCCTCTTCCCTGTCTATCCTTTCTGAAGATCTTGTCACCATCAGGGATGCCTGACCTATGTGTATACACTCCTCAGATTTCAACAAACAGGTTTCCATAATTTATACTGTAGTCACACCAATGTTAAATCCATTCATTAACCATGAGGAACTAGGAGGCAAAAGACTCCATGGAAAAGTATCTTTTATGGAAAAAGTCTTGTTGACTACATCAGATGTGTATGTCTGCAGGTGAGTCAGTGCCCACACACATAAGTTAAACTTGGTATTATCTTCCACTATGACAGAGTGAACTAGAGGGTTTAGAGATGGAAGTGAGTTGGGCTCTTGGGTGACTGTGACCTACCTTAGTTGCATTTATTAATTGTCAAACCTGGACTTTGATAATACTTAAATTTCCTTACAATCAACAGTGATGGAGCAGCAGCAACAGGAGTCATATTGCTGAACATAGGGATCATAAAACTGGGTAACTAATGTAAGGTAATGATCCACATTAATTCTGGTGATATCTGCTGTCATATGCACACACAAATCCCACCAAACTCCATATTTTTCTATGAACAGTTTGAATCTCACTCAACAAGCAAGATAGATTTTTCAAATGTGAAGAAAGTATCTGATAAATGTTTGTGGAATTTTAAGTGAATCTCAGGAATTCAGATTTTAGTTTCGAGAAAGTGTTCTGCAATGTCTACTAACTCCAGTACAGGTACAGTATTAACTACTGGATGCTTCCAGCTCTCCCCATTGATTCTTATATTTTATCCAGACTGCTCTGTTTTCTCCTGGGATCCATCTTTGACATCCATCCTGCATGACTTTAGCCTGATGACAGGTTACATTCGCACGGCACTCCAGGCTACATGGACTCTGTGTGATTCTGAGCAATTTCTTTTCCTTGGTGTTCAATTTGAAAACCCCAAATATACAGGACTTTTCTTAGTTAAGTTTTTCAGCATGATGTTAGGTGTTGTTGTGTGGATGAACAAAGACTGATGATACAATGCTTGGAGAATTTGTAAGCCAGAGAAATCTTACCTGTACTATCTATAGCAAACACTAATTTGGGAAACTAGCCGTGAAGTTACATTTTGCAGAGCTGGTTGGCTATTCTACAGCTAAAAGATAAAGAGGGTATGAGCTAGCAAAGAAGCAGGTTCTTATGCAAAGACATTCCCTTACATGAATGGAGATGTCCATTCATATTTTAGATGAGGTAGGGTAACCTTCCTTCTCTGCAGAAATGTTAAGAACTTGAGTGAGATCTACCAAATACATACATGTTTTTGAAATCGCCACAAAACACGAATGTGTAGACAAATTAGTTCCATTTGGAGGGTGACATGCTTTGTGAAACCAGTCAGTTGATCATGTAGGCACCGTAACAGATAATTACTCAAGTATAGATTCATACTTTATAGTTTTGGGTAGCTTCCTGAGGAACCTCTGTCAGCAGCTTGCTCAGAGGAAGAATCACTAGTACCTAACTGAGGAATAGTCACTTCCAGAAAATGTTTCACAGCAGCTAAGTTAGGTTATTGTTTTGTTTCATAAATTGCAAATGCTGAAGAGCCTCAGGAAACTAGAACTGGGCTTCGTGAATCTCCTTCTTGGGTACCTCGGTTATACAAAGGCAAAGTAAACACTGAAATCCCATGAGTAATACTTACGCAATCTTATACTGAACTGTTTTTATGAACAGGCAAGAAGCAGTCATGTCAGTATGCTTTGCAGAACTCCCACCACTTAGGTTATGCTTTTTCAGTTAAATCGTGGCGATATTCTGTGATTCTATGACGGTTTTTCTTCCCTAACCAGTCCAGGACTGGAACCACAAGCTCTGCCAAAGTGATGTGAAGGTAAGAGAAGAAGAGAGATTTTCACTGTTATTCTTCTTCAGCAATTTTTGTAGAGTAATCCTCTCCTTCCAAGAAGGAAACAATTCAGTGGCATCTGTATGAACTGCACTGAGCAACACACCTGGAGCTTCTGAGATTCTTGTTGACATGCACTCACAGAGTCAAGTAAGAGAGAAATATACATGACTGTAGGATGATCTGTCTGACTTATTTTAGATCTCTTCCTCTCAATGAGAGCAGTATTACCTGGAAATGCCTGTATATCTGTACTCTGTAGAAAGAAGACAAATTAAATATACTAGATATTACCTAAATAAACTGTTAACTAAATTTCATGAGATGATTTCCAGCCTCTCAGTATAGTCTTTGGATGTTATGATGCTCAGATGTTTACTCCAAGTAGTTCAAGTGACAGAGGAATGTAAGCACAAGAATCACTGTCACTCTCTTGTTATTGCTTATGTGGAGATTTGACTGATGTGTAAGATGAAGTTTGAGATATACAGATATCCCTGGTTTTATAGATGGAACTAATACTGGCCAGATCAGGAAATGCTGAATACATGTACTACCAAGACAAATTGGTTAATAAGGTATTTTGCAATAAGAAAAATAGTCAAAATTTTGCAGCTTCTTAGATATGTGGAGTTTCTCATGGTAGTAAAAGCTAACAGCAACATGGTTACAAAGTGTATGAATTTGCATGTTACAAGTCTTAATCATGTTTTATATCATCACTTCCAAAGCTACATAAGATTTTAAATGAACAATATCTGGACTGGTGTTTCAGTGTCAATGAATTGGTTTATGAAGTTAAATGTTCTTCTATTACCGAAACTCAAGTGTAAATACACTTTTCTCTAAATATACTGTAAATATACTTTTCTCTAATTTTTAATTCTGGAGGGTGAATGTGGTGGTTTGGTTTTTGCTTTTAAAAATAAATAAAATATTACACTAGATGAAGTGTAACACAAGATGAAAAAGCATTTCTTAGAATAAAATAGTGCATTTTCCAGTTTCAGAGGCTTTCTTTTCTTTTTCAATTTTGACCTGTAGAAATTGAGAATTACAGATGAAAATTATTTTATCAGTTTTTAAAAAAAGGTGGATCGATAGAGATACAGAAAATGAATGAGATATAAAAATATCACATTGAATTTGTTCTTACATCTTCAAAATCCCAAGGGTCTTTTCCAACCTGAATTGTTCTATGATATGATTCTACGAAAATGTGTATGATCTGAATGTAACAACATTCTTCATTTTCTCTCTCTCCTCATGTTTCGCCTTTTTTATCAGTATGAATTGTTCTTTTTTCTTTACAACATGACAGTTTTTCTTTTCTTCCCTGTAGTTCTTGTCACTATTTCTTTGATTTTAAAAATATTCCATATATTTTCTCTATCACTGCCTTTACTTGTTCTCTGAAGGTTGATGCTACATCCTTTGCCATGAAGCAGAGAAACAGCACAAAAGTTCAAGAATTTATTCTCTTGGGATTTCCAACCGTCATGGAACTTCAGATGTTGCTCTTTGTGATATTCCTGGTAGCCTACATGCTGACCGTCTTGGAAAATATACTCATAATTATCTTGATAAAGATGAACCATCAGCTTCATAAGCCCATGTACTTCTTCCTCAGCAATCTCTCCTTCCTGGAAGCTTGGTACATCTCAGTCATTGTCCCCAAACTGCTAGTGAATTTTCTTGTTGAAAGCAAGAATATATCTTTTGAAGGCTGTATGACCCAGCTTTACTTCTTCAGCTCCCTTATTTGTACCGAGTGTGTGCTCCTTGCAGTCATGGCTTATGACCGGTATGTGGCCATCTGCTGTCCCCTGCGCTATGTGGTTATTATGAGCCATGGAATCTGCATGCAACTAGCGACAAGCTCCTGGCTCATTGGCTTCTTGGCCTCCATGCTGAAAGTGTTTTTCATCTCTCAGCTGTCTTTTTGTGGCTCCAATGTCATCAACCCCTTCTTCTGTGACATCCGTCCCCCGCTGAACATATCCTGTGCTGACATGACAACAGCTGAAATGGTGGATTTCATCCTGGCCTTGCTTATCTTGCTGGCTCCCCTCTCCGTCACGAGTATCTCCTATATACGCATCATCGGCACCATCCTGCATATCCCTACAGTCCAGGGAAAGAAGAAAGCCTTCTCCACCTGTGTTTCCCACCTCACTGTAGTCATCATCTTCTTTTCAGCCACTCTCTTCATGTATGCCCGGCCCAAGAGAATCCACCCTTTTGACCTAAACAAGCTGGTGTCTATTGTGTACACTATTGTAACTCCTATACTCAATCCTTTCATTTACTGTCTGAGGAACCAGGAGGTTAAAGGGGTTTTAAAAAAAATCTTCAGTGTTAGACAGACTGCCTGTTAGACAGTCCACTGCTGTCCACCTTTAAGCTAGTTCCTTATGAACAGAGTGTAATGAAAGTTAGAAGGAAAGGTTTCAAGATTTAGGCTGCACTTAGAACTGCAACCATCATAATGCTGGTACCTCAAGGAACTGAAGCATACGTATGACCACCCATCCTCCGCAAGTCACCCTTCACTTTGAAATGATATTTCTTCTCTGGTGAAGGCTTATGCACAATGACGTTATTGATTTGACTCACAGGCCCTTCAGGGAACAAAAAGACATCTCGGATATCACGCTTCAGTGCTTTGAGAACACAATTGAAATGCTCTGTTAATAGTTAATCACATCTCTTAATGTGATCCAGTTCCAGGCAATACCTGACAATGTGTATCTAACTATAGACACATGTCTAATGTTTTAAAAACCTCGGTATGATACTTGATCTACAAATGTGAAGTTAAAAGGAAGAGTCTTTTCTACAGCTCCTGGATCATATCTGCCTGTCCAAAACGAAAGTCTTAGGCACTCCACAGTATTTCATATTCTGCATGAAGTCTGTACTTAGCAACCTGAATCAGTCCTCCTGGAGGAGAGTAACAGCAGAAGGAAAGAAAGTGGTCACAGTGAAATGGGAGAAGCCCAGCATCTTGGGGAAAGATGAAATAAATACTCTAAAAAACCTGAACACTTTAAAGCCTGGTCACTGTAAATAAAATAACTTTTTTTCCCACATTTTGTAGGACATTTTAATTAATTTCTGTTCTGTAAATTCTGCCAAAGTCACTGAATATAAGAGAACATACGATTGTTTGGGAATTTTGTGTCTTTTAGGAGTCAGTGGCATCTTTCCTGCCTTTGTCAACACAAGCAGTATTAAATTAATTTGCTCAAGAGAGTGGTCTGTGGTCATTTTGCTAAAGATATCACAGTGTCAGACACTGATAATGTTCAGGGCTCGGTGTCTTTTCAACAGACTGGCCGTGTCGCTTAGCAATCCCTTGATTGTAACGTACTCCAAAGGCTTTTGCATCTGTTCACCCAGGTTTTCTGCCAGTGTGTTGTGTGTGCTGTTCACTGCCACATCTCTGTTCCACAACAGCAATGTGTTTCCCTTATGGATCTTAATATACACTGCTTTTAAGGAGTCCTTTTTCATTTATTTAATTTAGTTTTTTAATTTATTTGGAATTACACTATGGTTAAAACACTTGAGGTGTAACTACAATGACGTCTCATTCAGTTACAACCAAGATTCCTGCATTTCCAAGCACAAAGTCCTGCGATTCTGTTGCCTTCCTGCAGCCCTTCAATGGACTGAAAATACTGTAACAGTTTTAAAAGTTAATATAAAAGCTCATGCTTTTAATAATATATCCAAGAATTACCTTATAACCTGTGATATTTACTCTTCTACATGGTACAGAATTTCTGTGCTGCATGTAAGGGATGGAGAGCAGACAAAATGAGGCAAGTAATGATGCCAAGACTGGTGCAATAGGGCCATATGGATAAAGAGGAGGAGACGTTTCATCTTTGCAGCTGAGTCGAAGGAGCTGTAAACTAATCGGAACCACAGTGCCATTGCTATGTCGTGTTTGAGGAAAGAACCAGTTTTTCACTGC
>NW_009712088.1:0-9005 GCF_000703405.1 Apaloderma vittatum
GTGTTCAGTTTTGGGCACCTCAGTATAGGAGTGATATTGAGGCATTGGAGCAGCTGCAGAGGAGGGAAACAAAGCTGATGAACAGCCTGGAGAATAGATCTTATGAGGAATGATTGAGGGAACTGGATCTGTTCACTATGACAAGGAGGAGGCTGAGGGGGTACCTCATCATGCTCTACAACTACTTGAAAGGACATTGTAGAGAGGTTGGTGCTGGTCTCTTCTCACAGGTAATTAGGGACAGAACCAGGGGGAATGGATTCAAGTTACAATAGGGCAAGTTTAGGCTGGACATTAAGAAGAAATTCTTCATGGAAAGAGGGGTCAGACATTGAGAATAGACTGCCTAGGGAGGTGGTTGAGTCGTCATCCCTGGATGTGTTTAAGTGTCACTTAGATGTGGTGTTGGGTGATATGGTTTAGGGGTGAACTTGTAGTGTAGGGTTAATGGTTGGACTCAATAATCCAACCATGGTCTTTTCCAACCTGAATTGTTCTATGATTCGATGATTAATATTAATGTATTGAGTGGGAATATATTTATATAAAAGCATAAATACTGAACATATAAAGTATAGATGGCTTTTTTTAATGTGAGGCTACAGTTATAAATATGTAGTAAGAAATAGGAATTCACTGAAATTGAGGAATTTTTGCTTTCTTTTTCAAATCTATCTTTTTTTGCAGAAATGGAAAGGCAGAGATGGAGGGAACAATTATAAGAAGCCATTTGATTTGTATTGGTTTTAACATTTCTTAGATAGGCTATGAGAATTTCTAATGGCAGAAGTGACCAAACTTCTTGAAGTTTGAAACAACGTATCAGTAATCCATGTGACCAAAAAAGCAGATCCCTCGAACAGCTGCTGCTTTTTTCCACTGTACCATGTGATAACTTGCATCACACCTCCTCCTCTTCCTCTACATTTATACACTATCATCTTCCCAGTTTAGTATTTGTCTGCCTTACTGCTCTGTTGTCATGTGCAAACGTAAGCCCTGTCTGTCGCTACTTTCCTTTGTGAGATACTGTGGTGATGATGCAGGTGGTGGAGCTTCTAGCTACTGCACAGTAATGGGACATTTTGTCTCTAATTTGTTGTTCTTAGGGTCTCCTGGCTCTTGCTCACCTAATTTCAACATATATTATTGTTTCAAATGGGTTTCTTCCTCAGGACAACAGTGCTAACCGCCTGAATGTCTAAAAAAGCATCCAAAAACACTGGTGTGTAGTTTACACTGAAGTGCTGGTGAGTTGTGTGTTGCTTACAACACGCAGTTTGGCTAAGATTAGTCTATGACCTAATGTCGCCTGTCCTTTCTACTTCCCTAGACTTTCTGAGATTTTATTTTACAGTTAAAACAGAAGAAAAAGAGTATAATATGTCTTTATATTGCGTTGACTCTTATGCTTTCCTCATTTCTATTGAATTACAGGATGAAGTTTGTCCCAAAGCACATGGAGATCCTCTTCAGCGGTGTGTATGGGCAACTGCTGTTAATGTAAAGGACAAGTTCATTTACGTAACTCAGCCCACACTTGACAGAGTTCTTATTGTTGACATACAATCTCAAAAAGTTGTACAGGTATTTATTTCACATGTTTAAGTTAATATCTAATTTGTACACAAGAATTTAAGGTTTCCCTTCATATTAAAAAATAATCCAGTTAGCTTGAGAGTAAACATAATATCTATTAAAAAAATGTTTATATAATTTTGATATTTAGCAGCAGTTTATGTTTAGTGACTGTTCTTGTCAATAGGCAATTGGAAGGGAGAGAATCACCATGAAAATAGCTCTCATAAATATTAATCAAAGAACTGAGGAAATGAGTTTGTTGGGAAGTTTCTGGCTTGAGGTACTTTTCACTTGAAAAAAAATAGAGTATTACCAAATTAATGTGTCTGTGAGTTATGACAGGAATGGTCAGGGAACAGCTACGTTTGGCTTAAAGGATGGAAGACTTACTCAGTAAATTTTTGGACAGGGAAATTACTGGGATTGTGGAAGAGAGCCAGGACTGAAGACTATGTATTCAAACTTCTTCTCTATTCCTCCCTACTGTGTAGGTAGTACTGTCAGATTCTCAGTCTCTGGGATGCTGCAGATTCTTTGCTTAGTCAAAATAATTCATTTGGTAAAAGAGAGAAATTGATGCTATGCTACTTATATAGTTTGTGGAAGACCAAGGTACAAAACAGTACTAAAATTAGTATTAGGTTTTTGGAGTGGTACCATTCCCTCAGGAGGGCCTGAGAAAGTCACAGTATGCTCCAAATGGTTATGGTTACTGGGATGGAAGAAAAAATTATATTTAGTTGTAACCACTCAGATCAAATACTATAACCAATGTACTCTTGCCTCTCTTTATTTTCCCTTCATATATCCAGTGGTATCTATAATATCATTGTACTACGTGGTTAAATAGGGGATTTATGTGAGACAGATTTTAGTCTATGGAATTGCTGAAGACATATGAAAATGCATTTAGAAAATAATAGCCATAAACTCATCAAAATCTGAAAGCATATGTCATGGTTTGACCCTGACTAGCAGCCAGGTGCCCACACAGCCACTCTCTGACTCCCCCTTCTCTGCTAGACAGGGGGAGAAAATATTGCAAAGGGTTCAAGGTTTGAGATAAGGACAGGGAGATCACTTTCATTTACTGTCCTGGGCAAAACAGACTCGATTTTGGGGAAATTAGTTACATTTATTAGGAGAACAAATCAAAGAGGAGTAATGAGAAGTAAGAAAAACCAAACAGATCTTAAAAGCAAAACACCTTCCCCCTATCCCTCCCTTCTTCCCAGTCCTAATATCAATCTCAGTTTCTCCACCTCCTCTCCCTGAGTGGCGCATGGGGACAGGGAATGGGGGTTACACTCAGTTCATCTGACGTTGGTTCCACCACTTCTTCACTCTGGAGGAGGACTCTTCACACTTCCCCAGGGCCATTGTGGGGTCCCTCTCATGGGAGACAAGCTTCATGCTCTCTTCTCTGGCGTGAGTCGTCCCACAAAGGGCACGAATTCATCATAAACTGCCCAACATGAGACACCTCACAAGGGGCAACCCGCCCCTCGTGAGTCTGAGGTGCAGTCCTTCCGGGGAAAACTGCTACAGCGACAGCCACACCAGCCAACCTGCTCCAGCGTGGGCATTCACTCTTCCATGGGCTACAGGTTCTGACAGCGACATGCTCTGATGCAGGCTTCCCACGGGCTACAGCCCCCTTCAGGCATCCACCCACACAGCGCGGGGTCCTCTGCCCCACGGTGGACATCTACGCACCAACCATGAGCTGCAGGGCCACAACCCACTTCACCATGGTCTTCACCACGACCCGGGGGACTCCGTGCTCTGGCACCTGGAGCACATCCTCCCCCTCCTCCTTCTTCACTGTCCTTGGCGTCTTCACATATTCTCACTCCTCCATCTCTGCCGGCTGTTGTGGCACAGTTCTTTTTCCTCATTCTTAAATATGTTTTCACAGAGGTGTTCCTCTCCTCTCACTTTACTGATAGGCTCAGCCTTAGCCAGCGGTAGATCCCTCTTTGGAGTTGGCTGGCGTTGACTCTATCAAAATTGGGAAGCTTCTAGCAGCTTCTTGCAGAAGCCACCCTGCAGCTGCCAAAGTAGAGAAGAATTGAGTAGATAATGATTTTTTGTTTTCTGAAGACTTTATTCTTTTACAAAAAAATGTATTTACAATCAATTCAATATATTTCTTCAGCTTTAAAGAGAGACTAAAAAAAGCATAGTCCTTCTGCAATCCACAGATTTAAAGGACTAAAATCTCTGGTAATGGTTTGTCTGGTGTCTGGGTAACATTCAGTCATCTTGCTTACCTCTATATGATCAATAAAATATCAATTTCGTTGCACTTGCTAGCATTTAGATTTCAGTGGCAAGCGCATGTTATGCCTTCTTAACTCACCAAAAAATATTCAGAGATGGAAGCTCTTTTAAACTTAAGTTTTATGGAATGCTTTGATTGATAGACTCTTTAAATTTGCATTCAGTTACATTAGTTATTATTTTACTAAGGACTTTACCATTAACTGAACGTTTAGAGATATTTACCACAATGACCTATGTTAAATAAAAGTCAATAAATTAGCCACTAATTAAAAGTACACTTTTCCTCCAGAAATATGTAGAGCAATTCTCCAGCTTTTGGATGGAGTTAGGTTGCTGTTTTATCACATAAATATTCATGTTTCTGTAATGATCTGAAGAACAGACATGGGGGATGCCCACGTGTTACACATAGCTTTGTGTACTAAGTCTGTGCTCCTTAGGAAATAACGCTGAGCTAAAATTAGATACTCCACAAGCCTTCATGACAATCCAGAGGAAAAAAAAAATCAAACCACCTTTTACTTTTAAAGAAATTTTATTCTGAGGCATAGAATAGCATTGCTTTTCTATTACATTAATAATATCCAGATAGGGAAGTATAGAATTTGGGAATCCTTTGCAGAAATTAAAGTCTCAGTTTTGATGATATGTAGATGTTAATGAAAAATTATCTTTCCATTTTACAATACCTAGCACAGACATTTGGAAAGACAATATGACTAAAGGATAACAGATGAACCAGACAAGTAAATTAAAATAAATGTGTTACTGTCACTTTGGGGCAGAATTTCTGCTATTTGTTAATGACTTGAATAGTATTTCCTAGGACACACTTAGACAAATACATGAGGAAAGTACTGTGGGACTTGCTATATGCTCAGCTTAACAAGGCTGATATTCAAAATAGACTTGAAAAAAGTAAAAGTAGTTGCAAACAAAACAATAAATCATGAAAGCACAAAATCTAGACAATCTTTTACATGAGTATGAGACTATAAAAAAATAAAACCGCTGATTCACAGATAGCTTTTACGATTGAAGTAAGGCTAATCTGGATTTAGCAACAAGTCAAGAGGTACTTTATTCAGCATTTCATGTAACAAGCATGGCCCTGTCTAACTTATCTTTTAGCATTAAGCATTTCTTTTTAGTTTTGGTGTTTGCAAGTAGCAGGAGTTTTTCTAACCATTAAATGGTGCTCTACTAATATATATGTATGCAAACATTCATACAAACTGGAAGCAAGAAAGGAAGTTTAATTTCTCAGTCAGAGCAGTCTATTTTATTACTTACCATATTGCCTAGCGCAGAAAAAAACATCAAAATGTAATTGATTTTAGGAAGAGATACTATTTCTTGTCTATATATCAACCAAGAAAGCAGCTACCTGCTCTGTAAAACCAACTTTTTAAAAATACATAAACTAGTACGAACAAACGTGGAGAAAATTTCTTATTTTGAAAAGAAAGCAGCACTTCTGTCAAGGAACAAAAAATCTAAAGACCACTAAAATTGTATTTAAAAGGGCTTTAAATTGTGTAACTATGCTGTTTTCTGTATAAAAATAACACTGATTTGAGTTTGTTTATTATGGTCTTTTCTCTGAAATACTACCATACATAATACATTTACTCTTTTCAACATCATGAGGTTCAACAAGGCCAAGTGTGAGGTCCTGCACCTGGGTTGGGGCAATCCTCATTATCAGTACAAGCTATGGGATCATGTGCTGGAGAGTAACCCTGCAAAAAAAACTTGGGAGTACTGGTGGATGAAAAGCTGGACGTAAGCCAACAACATGCACTCACAGCCCAGAAGGCCAATCTCATCCCAGGCTACATCAGAAGAAGCATGGCCAGCAGATTGAGAGAGGTGATTCTGTCTCTCTACTCTGCTCTGCTCTGGTGAGACCTTACCTGGAGTACTGTGTCCAGCTCTGGAGCCCCCAACACAAGAAGGAGTTGGAAATGTTGGACTGGGTCCAGAAGAGAGCCCTGAAAGTTATCAGAGGACTAGAGCAACTTCTTCTACAAAGACAGACTGAGAGAGTTGGGGTTGTTCATCCTTGGAGAAGAGAAGGCTCCAGGGAGACCTTATAGTGGCCTTCCAGTAACTGAAGGGAGCCTACAAGAAAGATGGGGAAGGATTGCTTGCAAGGGCATGTAGCAATAGGACAAGGAGCAATATTTTAAACTAGAGGAGGGTAGATTTAGGGTAGATATCAGTAAGAAGTTCTTTACTAGGAGGGTGGTGAAACACTGGAACGGGTTGCCCACAGAGGTGATGGAGGTCACATCCCTGGAGACATTCAAGGTCAGGCTCAGCGGAGCTCGGAGCAGCCTGATCTAGTTAGAAATGTCCCTGCCTACTGCAGGGAATTTGAATCAGATGACTTTTAAAGATCTCCTCCAACCCAACACATTCTATGATTCAGTGAACTATGAAAGTTAATGTAAAGATGTGTGTACAGGTGCATATATGTAATAACTAGATTTGAGGATGATTTATTTCAATGACAGCTATATTTATCAAAATTAGTATTTAATTATGGTTTTAGAACAGATTAAACTGAAACATATTGGAAATATATTGGACGGTGTATCTTTAGAGAGACATATGCAGACATTTTGGTTTAGCGTGGTTTTTCTGTTTCTGAAGTTAAGAGAAACATTTGCTTTCATTTGTAAAGCCTTTAAAACAAGCACTGTCACCTTTCAATTACCCACCATCGCTTAGCAGCATGCCGTTCAGTGGGATGGCACAGAAGCATGTTGAAGTAAACAGGGCTTATTGTGATTGACTTCATGCTGTGTTGCTGGCAGATCAGCCTGGTCAGTTAGAAACAACTGTGAAAGTCAGCTTCCAAGACACCCAGCCCCTTTCTGCTGCTGACTCATCTCTTGGGAGCTGCATTGCCTGAGCTTGACTCAGCAGGTGATTCTTCCTTTTCCTCCTCCTGGCAGTGGCAGGGCCCAGTCCATGAACACAGCTGGCACTCACTGGGCAGCACACCTGTGGGTCAGGCCTTTTTCCTGGGGAAATCAAAAGGAAATTTGACACACCTGAATTAGTTATACGAGAGCCCAAGTATTGTTTTAGACAATTTGTCTTCTAGCCTGCAGTAGAAAAAACGTTTTCAGACAAAAATGACCTTTTTTTTCAAGTGGTATCCTTCTGTTTTTGAATGAGCTAGTAAGCAACCTGGCTTCATATTCCATTTTCAAAAGTAAAAACAAGTTCTGCTTAGATGAAGCTGTGGCTTGCAACACCTCAGGAGTACGGTTAGGTATCATCAGCAGTCTCAGCCAGCCATTAATGCATTATCTTGAGGATTAACATCTTTAATTTAAATTAGGTTCACTTAATTAGACAGCTGGTAGTCTCCTTGACAAATTGATAAACAAGCTGTGCTTTACAGTTCCGTAATGGTGAGACAAAAAAAAAAAAAATTCCACCTTTTTTTCCTGCTTTAATGATGAAAATAGAAAAAATTATTCTTCTAGTTGTTTACCTCGTACAAAATGTCTCTTAATCAATTGTCCTTCCACTTCATACGTCTGAAGTCTTCAGTACTTCTAATAAGAGAGTAAGTGTGGGAGATGGTGTTTAATGCTTTACTGAAATTCAGATAAACCACATACACCACCATCTATCCACCTGGTTATGTCCTCATAAAAGGCCATCAGGTTGGTCAAATACGACTTCCCTTTGGAAAAACTGTGCTGACTGCTACGAATGACTCTCTTATCCTTGATACCCCTAGAGATAGTGCTGAGGATAAGTTGTTCCATCACCTTTCCAGGGATGTAGGTAAGTCTAACCAGTCTGTAGTTACCTAGGTCCTCTTCCTTGCACTTTCTGAAGACTGGAGTGACACTCACTTTCCTCCAATCCTCAGGCGCCTCTTCTGTTGCCCATGACTTATCAAAGATAATGGAAAGTGACCTAGCAATGAAATCTGCCAGCCCCCTCAGCATCCATAGGTGTATCCCATCAGGGCCCATGGATTTATGGATGTTCAGATTGCTTAATTGATCCTTAACCCAGTTCTCAACCAAGGCAGGAAATGCATACCCAGTAGTCATTTTAATTCAAGCATATGTATTATTTTTATTTTGAAAATGTGTCAGACACTAGGGTTTCCTGTTTTTATTATGCTACAGGCAGTAACTACAGATCCTGTTCCAGTGAAGCTACACTACGATAAATCACATGATCAAGTCTGGGTTCTGAGCTGGGGAAGCATGGAAAAGAATTCACCAACTTTGCAGGTGAGGTGATCAGAATGATGCAAGGGTATGTCTTCAGGTTGAACCTTTATGTAACTTTAGAATTTCATATTTTTTCCTTTGAGTCTTATTATCATGGCTCCAGCAGGAACAGGGAAATGATCTCAGGTAACAAGACAGCAATTCAGACAACTAACTTTGCTAAAAAAGTTAGAGATTATTTTCAACACACTTAGAAGTGACAATGCTAAATTGACAGAAGGATAAGGAATACAGATGAAACCAACAGCATGTTTGGTAATTGCCAGTCTTCTGACAGCAAACTGTTGCCAATTTATGATTTTGTAACTAATTAGAGAATAACCTGGATTTCAGACATATTTCTATTTCACTAAAATTACATTGATGCACTGGAGGCGACAAGTTCTATCTGTACTTATTGCTTTTTCTACTATAAAATATTAAAAATCTTTAGTTTTCCCATGTCTCTGAATAGTGGCAAGTCTAGGGACAGTCTCTAAATAAATATTTCAAGAAACTGTACTTGCATTCCTAATTTTTCACTACTTTTTATTCTTTGAAGTAGTTGCCTAAGAATAAAGTGATCACCTTTTTGTCGTAATTTCAAAATTCCTTTTTATTTCAACTTATTTCCCTTTTCTTTAGAATTTTTAAATAATTTTAAATTTTTAAAAAAATGTTAAATATTTTTTTTAAATGTATAAAAATAATAAGAGAAATTCAAATGCAGGGCGGAAGCAGAAAAATTAACATTTGAAAACATGTTTTTAGCACCTGTAGACTTAGTAAGCATGAGTATGAAAAGTAATTTGTGGGAGCTTAACTGTTGCTACTCTCTAGAAAATGACTGATGATAGAGTCAGTCTTACCACATTCTCATTTTTCCCT
>NW_009712088.1:9019-13533 GCF_000703405.1 Apaloderma vittatum
CCTACAGTATAGATAAATGATTATTTTTTTTAATCCACTTTTAAGTGCATGCATATGAATATTGTAGCAGTTATTAAATGGAAATGTCTTTTATTCGGCCATAAACATTTACCTCAGAGAGGGCCCAAGATTTAGGGATTTGAGGTCACTATATTCTTGTGTCCTTGCCCACAGCAGGGGGCCTGGAACTAGATGATCTTCAAGGTCCCTTCCATCCTTAACCATTCTATGATTCTATGAGGTTGATAACAACATAAGGAATGTGCAAACTCTTATCAACTTTCGCTTCTGAAATACATCTGTGTTGTGTTGAATTACCTCATGACTGACAGGAATTGGGAATATGCATAGCCATACTCCTGTGGATCAGTTGATAACTTCTTTTCACTCTGGCTGAAGTGCTTAAGAAGTTTAATTACACTCTGTTATCCAGTTTAAAAAAAAAAAAAAAAAGAGTTAAAAACCCCCTTAGTTTGCACTAAGAACTGCCAAAGGCTTTAGTAATGTAAGTGAATAAGTATGGACTCAGTGGTGAAAAAAGAGGAGGGGAAAAATGTAAATGTGAAGATCTAAGTGGTCAAGTATGTAACAGTTCACTGAAATCTGTAATGTTGATCAGCTTTATTCACTGTTATTTATTTTTCTTTGTAACTGAAGGATAGTACAAGAGAAGAAATGCAGAGGTAATACTGCATTCATTTATTTGGAAAGAGATTAAATTTTTAAAGAGTATTTCTACTGTTTTATAATAAAGTTACTTTATGCAGGTGATAACACAAGCCAGTGGGAGTGCTCATCATCACACAGTCCATACTCAGCCAGTGGGAAAGCAGTTTGACAGAGTGGATGACTTTTTCATTCCATCTACAAGCCTCATTATTACCCATATAAGGTAAGTTTTAGCTGAATTATATTTAAGTTTCAAATGAATTATAAAATTGTCTCAAAGAAAATATAATTTAAAAACCTTTAAAATGTGAGAGCATGCCTCCTACTTCAGTATTGTTTTGGAACACACTTCTTCTTAAAAAAGTTTTACTGAAAACAAGACAGGTATCAGAATAAACAAATTTATTAGAGTCTTTCTTCCTTATCTCACCAACATTCAAAAGTTGCACTGCTTTAGATACTAAAATTGATATGCAATATCATCTGCAGTTTCATTGAGCAACTGGTAGCTGTGATGTTCAGATAATTCCCTAATCTATGAGCAAAAATCTTGATTTAATACTTACTGATTTCTTCTACTGCTCAGAGCAGTCGTTATATATAGCATTTGCCTATTGTGTTATGTGTATGTTGTATTGGAGTGTCAAGGCTTAGGGCTGGGCCAGACTCTGAATGCTGACAGATGTTCTCTAACCCCTTCTCCATTCCCAAACGGAAGGGAAAGGGAATGAGGCGGAGAGACTTACAGATTGGAAAAGAAAACTAAACAGCTTTAGTAAAGCAATAATGAAAACCCCACAACTGTACATATATAAAACTGATATCAAACTCGATCTCCACCCCCTCAATAGCAATCACCACTGATGCTGCAGAGCAGGCAGCACTGGGGAAGTGCCAGGCTCAGTGGCTGAGGGAAACCAGATATAGGAGCTGGATTCAGGAACTCAGGATCGAGATCAAAGGCAGGAGATCGGTAGGACTCCTCCTTGGAGGTCGGCCATTGCAGAAGAGAGCTTAACCCCTGTGATCCCTCAGCTTTTTACAAATGGAATGGAATGGAATGGAATGGAATGGAATGGAGTGGAATGGAATACTCCTGTTGGTCACATGTTCTACCTGTTACTCACTGGAGGTGCAACACCTTTTACTTCCTGGCACTCCCAGCATAGCACACAAGAGCCAGCAGTGGCCTCGGTCTCTACAAGAATAAGAAAGAGTCTTTCTGCATACCAGTCCCAGTAATTGTAAATTTCAGGTTTTACCACTTCTAGTAGCAGGTACTGTCTGAAAAAAAACATGCTCTCAAAGGAGACTGAGCTGAAATGTAAAAATCACTGAACAGAAGTGGTTCTGTTTAGTTCAAACCAGGACATGGAGTTATTCTCTTGGTCAAGGGACAGAGAAAAAAAAAAAAAAACCAACAACTTTTGGAGTTTTAAAAGAAACTGATACAAAATAACTCATTTGAACTAGCTTCTCCTGCTCGGTCAGTTATTTCTACCTTTTTATTCATCAGGCTCTCTGTTTTTAAAACAAACTGTGGCTGAGCGTGTAACATAAACTTTGTTTAGATGCATGAATAAGATCAATGCTATTTCATGGGTTCTGACCACATGATGATAAAATGTTTCATGTTGTAATCCATACCAGGAAACACTATAAATTCTTGAGCCTTAGTTATTTCTCTCAGTGAAAGTAGTCTTTGTCTTTGTCCAAAGAACAGGTAAGTTCTGTCTTTGATAGAAATAGCCTTCTGTAGCTAGGTGCATTTGTCACCCATGAACTAAAATTTTGAATGATGGAGTGGAAAACAAAGTATGCATGGCTTACCAAGTTAACATCTAGTACCAAACTTTCTGTCTGAGTAAAGGTATTACTAAGTAAAAAAGCCATACAGCAACAATATCACTGAAAAGTATGAATGGAGTTTTGTAACCGAGTTAACACAGACCATCTATTAACATCTACAGTGTGTTACCATCTACTATGTAGTATGTAGATAGGTAGGTCTGTTGATGGACAGGAATGAAAGTAAGGGCTATGACAGAGACTTCACTGCAAGTAGCACTGAAATCAAGAATAAAACCAACGTAATATTAAAAGACAACCATTCTTTATTGCAGCACTGGATACATGGGGGATCATTCCACCTACCGTGCATGCCCTATAGCATGTGAATGATGCTTATATTATACAGAAACATACATATTCACTACATTTCCCATCATGACCATACGTATTCAAATTAGTTCCTGGAGATCATTATCATAAGCTTTGCCCTGTTTGCACATGCTCATGAGTCTTTTCAGGGGTCTCTGGTGGTCCTCTGGGACCCCTGATGGTCGTCCCACGGTTGTCATTTTGGCAAACTCTTGGGTTCCTTTGTCATCTTTGGCTTCAGAGCCTGTGGGTCTTTGTCAACTGGTTTGCAACCTGTTTTGGTTAACATACATAATTGCAGTTCATTGTTTTTAGCTCCCTCACCTTGACGTTCTCTGTTCTTGTGTTCATCTTGTTCTTATAATGCCCCAATAGTCCTATTGATTCCCCAGTAATCCTATTGACAAGGTTTGATCTAGTGATCTAGTTGAACTTCACTCACAGGTCAAATACATGGACTTCATTGCAAGGTTCAAACTAGCAGTTCATTAGAACTTCACTTACAGGTCCAATAGGTTACTACTGCAGATTTTATGGATACAATGGAAGAATGCAGTATTGCAATTTGAGAAAGAAACACCAACCAACACACAGGATACACTATTAAAAAAACTCAGTGATTCCTGTGAAGTGTACTAGTATAGATTTAAGAAGACTGCAAGTCAGTGAAAATAACAATCTTAAAGTATGCTACATGTCTTAGTCACTTACCCTCTCTTAGGTAAGCGTTCTCAGTCCCAAGGAAAATGTCCTTATCTGATGGCTCAAGTAAAAGGGAGGGGAAGAATCTCCTACAGTACAGCTGAATTCTACCTCTTATCTTAGTGCTTTATACTGTAAGGATGGGATGGAGTGGGTAGAGGTATGCCTGAGGAGACTGGACTATCTGGAATGTTTGTCTTCCGTGGTATGATGAGATTTCCCCTTATCTCTTCTAAGTGTCCTCTACTAATTATGTGATAACTAGCACACCAGTGACTCAGCCAAATTAACATATCTCACACATACATGATCCATTCAGCTGAATTTAGCACATCTCAAGAATAGATAGTGGTTGAATGCAAGAGTCAGGGCAAAATATTTGTTATCTGGGCTTTGATTATATTCAGGTTTTTGTGCTTTGTTGTTTTTTTCATTCTGGGATTACTCAGGTCTGGGTCATTTTTCACACTTCCCGTTGGGTCATCACAGTTAAGGGTCTGTTAAGGCAAGACAGAGTTGAGCTGAATTAACACCTTCCTGCTTCTCACTCTTGTTCACCAAAACCTGTTCTATGAGTATCCACACAAGGGTGCGTAATTTAAAGCTGTGTTGTGGCAATAACTTTTTTCTTCTTAAGAATATCTAAAATGTTAATTGGTAATAATATATTTATTTGTACTTAAAACCTGTTGCAAATTAATTTTAAGAAGTGAGGGAACTATATATTTGCTTTACCTAGGTGTTTGGGTTTTAATATATGAAAATGGAAATGGTCTGCCCATTACTAGAAAAGAAAACACCATGTATTTTAATGCTCTCTTGGGTTGCAGGTAATTTAGGATGTACTTCCCCCAGATCAGACATTTGAAGAGGTACTAAAAATTTTAGCCTAAGGTAAACAATAATGGATCCCAAGGAAAAGAAGTGTTTTCTCAGACTTTTCCTACCACAGCCTGAGGAAATGTTTGGTTATACTTACAGTA
>NW_009712088.1:13553-20540 GCF_000703405.1 Apaloderma vittatum
CTTTTTGGTTTGATAACCAGTGAGCATAACATTCGTGCTCTGAACAACTGTGACGTACCATCAAAGCAACAACTAGGCAGACTAAGCAGGCATGAGCCAAAAGAAGTAAAGGAAGAGTAGACCAATTCTGTTATTTTTAAACCCTCTTTTATAGTTGGTGGATAGTTGATAATGTGTACAGAAAATGATTGGAAAAGAAGTTTTATCATTTTGGGCAGAGAAATGTGCTAGGTTCAGTACCATCAGTTTTGTTGAGGTGGGGAGGTGTCTACATCTCTTTTATGTTCCAGTCAAAACTATTTTCTTCCTCTTCTGAGAGGAAGGAGAAACTGTTTTGTGTAGTCAAACAACATTATGAATATTTTGGCTGTAATCCTTCTGTAACTGCTAGCTATTACATAATTATGTAACATATATAAAAAAATATTGAGATTTATATGTATTACATATATTTATATAAATAACTGTATATAAAAATGTAAATATATATATAAACTAAACTAAACCAAACCAATCTTAGGGTTTAGAAAGTTAGTTTCCCACAACTTCTCATGAGTTTCCTCTACCAAGTAATTTTAGTGCAATGCACAAAAATTCTTAGTCAATTAACAATGAAAAAGAAGTTATGGCACAAAATGGTCATAATTATTAATAGAAAGAACCTTTAAAGAAGTTTGCCCAAGCTTGCTATTGGAAGTCCGTAGTCTTCAAAGGGAACATACATACTGTCATGCTTGTATTTTCAGTGCCCATAACTTGAAAAAAATTCTCCCCTTTCCCCTAGTTGTGTTGAAATGTTATCAGACACTGGGGCCACAAAGGCAGGCAAGATGAGATCTATTAATCTGTAGTAAATGGTACAAATCTCAAGGTGGTTGATTATGAGTTGCTATGGAACCTTATTTCTTTTGTAGATGTACCTTTTAAGAATTATATATATTCAGTATTTGGCCTTATGCATTTACTCAGAAGAAAATTTTATTCAGTGAACTATTTGTGCCAAAGGAGTTCAAAGCAATGAATAATCTTGTTTATAATTGTCTGCTAATATTCTATCATAAAAATAGACATTTACAATCAGTATGTCTGGTGGCTGCAAAAAGATGACTTGCAAAATATTCGTAAAAATATATTCTTGGAAACCTAAGGACTGATTATTTCAGCTCAATGTATTGTTCATAAACTGAACTGGACAAAAGATAATTGGAATAAACTAAGGTCTATTATTACACTCCTGTAAAATGTTTCAAAAGCAACATTAAATGAGCTCACTGTAATTAAGTAACTAACTTTTTAGATGCTTTAATCTTTTAGCAAGTATTTAAGTGTCATATAGTTACCTGACTGAACAAGTGGAAGAATCAGCAATCAGCTCACTGATGAGATGGCTCAGGATCCGAATACAGTTAAAATACAATCAGTTTGACTTTTTTCCCTGTATTTTATTTCTTTGTTTTAGGGTAAGCAGTCTTTCTAAAATCACGCAATTGTTTTCACGAAACAGTCAAAAAAACTAAGCTTTTCTTCAAGAGGTAACTGGAATGTATGGCAATGCATTTCTGTAAACCTTCTTAAGTGGAACTCATGTGGGGTGGTGATTTAGTAAATTCACACGTCATTCTAGTATTTAAACCTCTACAGAAATGTGAAGTAGCTGAAGGACTGTGAGAACATTTTCAGTGTTTTTATGCAAATAAGCAGACAGAAAATATTATCTTGCTTCAAAAATCCTACATAATCAGAAAGAGCTTTCTGTTGAGTAGTTTGTAAGTCAAACAATGACAGAGTCAACTGTAGACAAAGCATCAGTGAAAGAGGTAGAATTCATATAATACAATTTAGCTCAAAAGTAAGGGGAAATTTAATTCAATTAACCAGGTACATCAGGGGAGTGGTAGGTTCTTAGTCATCAAGTTATAACCATATTTAGTGCTACAGAGGAAATAACTTGAAAGCTTGAGGAACTGGAGAAGGAAACTCAGTAGTACCAGAGCAAGCAGTGAAGATCTAGAAAGTAAGTGCAATTTCTAGTAATGATTCTGGCATCTATCAGTTAATCCTAAATGGTACCACAACACATGAAATATATCCATTGGGGTTAGGATTTCCCTCTGCTGCCTCTCACTCTGTAAACTGTCTCTTTGTGAGAATAGTGCTAAATGGAAACCTTGTAGCCATTCTTCCCCCTCTCTGTGCCCTCCCAAAGGAGGACCTTTCTGGTCCATAAACGTGTTGCTTTTGAAAAAGAACAGGGCATTCTAGGAAGGATGATGAGAAGACAGTAAAAAGTCTTTTTCTGCATCTATTTTGCTTTAAATAGTGAATTTTACAGCACCTTTGTTGTGGGGGAAGGTAAAGAATGAAAGATTGAGAGATTCACTTCAGTTTAAATGCTCTGGAACTTGCTTTGTTTGGGTATCAACTGGCAATACCAACTACTGTGGAAATAAGTGCCTCTTTAGGACATGTGCAAGTACTTTCACTGTATCAAATTAATTAAACCTATATTCTCCAATTCATTCCTCCTCTGTTCATACATCCCTGCCCGAAAAGCTAAGAGTACATAAATGTAGCCACTATATATCTTCAAACCAGGAAACTCCCAATCTTTTATGTACATACAAGATACGCCACTTGCCCATACTTAGGCTTCACCTGTATCCTCTTTCTGTTGCACTCCTATATTTCTACTCAAAAGGACTTGTGTTTGCGGGCTTTAAAATTTGCCAGGCAGTAGATTCCCAGCTATACCTGTGGAAAAGAACCTACAGAAATTGTGAAGTAACTGCTAGCACTCCACAAATACAGTTAAGACTCACTGTCACTGAAATCTGGTAAAGACACGATGTTCTGAGGTGAAAATGACATCTTTTACTCTAGGTAATTTTGAAATTCTTATAGAAAATATTTTTAATTTTAAAGTTCATTTTCAGCTCAGTGATATAAAATTTAATTAATGGCATATTTAAAAGTAGCTGATAGAACAATATTTTTTATAATGCACTGAAATCTGTGGTTGTTTCTAACCTTGCAATATGTATGTACTTATGCACACACTCACACACATACATATAAGAAATCAATTTTGAAAATTATCTTGTTTCTGGAGTCAGTTATCTTGCATGCCTTTTCCCATGTCAGATGACAATAAAAATGCTGCTTGACCAATTTATTCAACTCACACTCTAAATCTTTCCCTCCTTGGCAGATTGAGTAAAATGTCACAAAGCTTTCCAACTAAAAATGCAGCTGTCAACAGAAGAAAAGATTATACCAAAAAAGTTTTCAGTTTCAGTGTGGCTATTTAGAAATGAAAATTCCATTCAAATGCTACCTAAAGTGTGAGATTGCAGCCAGATTTTAAAGCTCTATAAAGCTATAGCATCAGTAAAGAAAAATTTCTTATGTTCTACTTGTCTTTCCCCATTAGTTCAGGAAATGGTCAGAACCTGACTTAACTAAGTCTAGTTGGCTCTACTAAAATGAATGTTCGTTTGACTGAGATATAAATGTTTTTCACGTTTTAAGTTTTTTCCCTTTTACATGTGTAGAAGTCATTACAGGGTAAGATGATCTGTTCATCTGAAGTGGCCAAACCAGCCATTATTATAAATAAATAATTCTGTACCTGCATCCCAGTACCTACTGTTTTTAAAAATTCAGCATGTATTAGTATGTGAAAATACATGACACAATGAAATGTATAAACATGTCATTATGACATGTAATTTGTTGTACCCAGTGGTTAGACATTATCTCATCTTAGTGCTGCCTTAGTTACTCACTGGTTTTCCAAATAAACCAAGTTATAAAAATTAATTTATTACCATTAAGGCAATCTTAAAATGCTGTAATTAAGTATTTTTATGTATGTTTGCTATTAACTCTACTGAAGCACAATTATTTTTTAAAATCATGCTAGGTCTGACTTGGATGGAGTTAATTTTCTTGGTAGCAGCCAGAATGATGCTGAAGTTTAGATCTGTTATGCTGGAATAGTTTGGAAATTTTCGTTTGTACATTTCTATTCTTAAGCATTTAGAATGGATTTTTATTCATCACATTTAAGTTTTACTATATGATGTTATGTTACAAAGGTATCTTTTAATTTTTAGTAAAGCTGAAATGCTTGTGTGATCATATGAATCAAAGACTTAAGGAAATCTCTAATTCTACTCAGATAATTTTTTTTTTTTTGGATCTATTTCTTCCATGGATTCCCAGCTGTCAGCATGCAACATTTTCTTGTAGAGAAAGTATACGAACTTTCACCTTAACGGAGTTACCATCACCAAACCCAAGGCACCGTATTGTCAACAAATTTCAACACAGCAATTTGCCATGATGTGCTTGAACTTTATTCCCCATTATAATCTTGCATTTTCAAAACAAATGTTATCTCAGGTACTTTTATGTGAAAAAAAAAAAGTATATTTTATGTTTTTTTTACATACACAAAAGATATTTTTTTGGGAGGTCAGCTTAATATTTTCTCATTTTGGGTCACTAATAAAAGAAAAAAGAGAGAAAGTAATGCTGTTGAAGTTCTGTATTTGTTCTTTTGAAGATGTGTATAGCTCCAGCTATAATAATGTGTGAACTTCATTGTTAAAATGAAGAAAAAAATCTGTTGAGACTCTTTTGACATAGATAATTTATCACCTTTGTAGTCTTTATCTGTATCTCATTATTCATCCTCTACTAGTGCTGACTATTTCTTTTGGCATATATTAATTTGATTGTGCATTCCATATGACATCTGCTCACCTTGATGTTATCACATTTTCTGGACTCTCAGCTCTTCTTAATTCTACCTTAATTCTCACTGACTTTTAGAACCATCTTTAGGAATTTCTTTTCTTCACTGTATCTATATTCTTTGACTATTATGAATTTAAAAATATTATTTTCTTTTCATTATTAAATTGCTAGCTCTACTTCCCTACAAGGTAGAAGCAAGAAAACCGTATTTGCAGTCAACACTAGAAATATACTTTTGCTGAGAATAAATTCCTTTAGTACATAACAGAAACAATTCTATATTTTCCTGGATTGTAAAAATTTAGAAATTAAGAAATTAAGATGTTTTTCTTTGTCCTAAAATTTCTGGGATTATTTTCTTGTGACCCTTGTAATCATTGGACAACAATTTGCGATCATTAAAAAGCACATTGTATATACATGTTGCAAGTGTTTCACAAGAGAACCCTCAGACCGTTCATAGACTCCTGCATCATTAGTAACCTGAAAATTCAGGAACTACCCATGTTCTGCTTAAATGTACACTAAATGTAAATCAGAAGTCCAGAGCTATGTTAAGTCCTCCAGCAACATCTGTCACGTCCTGAACTTTCAGGACAATGATTCAGGTTCTCTGATTGCCAGGCCAGGATTAAGTTAAATCAACACCAAGGTTCCTAACACCTTTTTTACTTACTAACAAAGAACTAACATCGATGTGCTTCAGTTGCCCACTTAACGCTATTAACACGCCTCACAATCAAGAACCATTAGCAGAAACAGAAGAACTGGCCTTACCATAGATAACATTTTTGCTGGAACTAGCAAGAAAAAGAAAGGGAAGCAGAAAGGGAAGCAATAGGAAAACAAATCTCACCACCCTTGGATCCCACAATGACCGTGGCACATGCATCAATCTTCCTGTGGTGGGCGAAAGTGCACCTAACTCTTGGGGTGATCGCCTTCTATACTGTCAAGTTCCTGTCACATGACGTTGTTTACCTCCTTGTGGAAAATTACCTGGAATGGGTCTGGGGGTTGGTGGGGGCTTGTGAGGGAGGTCATGCCTCTCTGTTCGGGCTTGGCTTTTTCAATTCTTGCAGCCACAA
This sequence comes from Apaloderma vittatum, assembly GCF_000703405.1. Taxonomy (NCBI): domain Eukaryota; kingdom Metazoa; phylum Chordata; class Aves; order Trogoniformes; family Trogonidae; genus Apaloderma; species Apaloderma vittatum. The sequence goes on from NW_009712088.1 coordinate 19,403, forward strand.
GCTCCAAGCCCTGTCCGCCCCAACATCTCCACCGGTGCAGGGCTGGGGCAGGGGGCTCGGAAAAGTGCTGAGTCAGCTCCGCACCAACACGGCCAGGTGCCAGGCAGGCAACTCTGGCCCATTTAGGTTCAGAAAAGGCCCACGCTGTTTGACACATTTGCCTAGCAGTCCCTCACAACACTTAAAAAAATAACTGACTTTTAGTATCTGGCCACAGCATCTTACCAGCAATGGGGAAATTTTCTCTCTTGTTCTTTACCTGTGGGTCATTTGAAGATATTCTTCAGCATGAATTTGGAATGACAGTTCACTTCCTTCCTTTGAATCTCTAGTGAGACATGACTTTGCAAGTGAAATTTTAAACTGAAATACTAATAAAATAATTTTTTTTTAAAAAAGAATAAATAGAAATAAAACTCCTACACTATAATTAAAAATAATTTCAGGGCACTATACTATTTTTGTTATCAATAAGATACTTTAGTTAAGAAATTTTTATCTTTCTCTTGTAAGCACTTACTAGCTGGGTTATGAAAACAACTTTCATAGAGTATCTCCCACAAAAAAGGGTTTAAAAGATTTTATCACTTGTAATTTTTCTGCCCAGGTAAAAACTATTGCAATAAGAATGAGGAATTTGTTGATGGTTCTTACGATGTCATTGACTCTGTCTTAGCAGCATTAAATATGTGGTGCTCATTTTTTAGAATCTAGAGCTACTATTGTTAAATATGATGCAGGATAAACTCAGAAACTGTGCTTCCGTTATTGTCCATTAATGAAGGCTTACTAATGCTTAAAAACTGTTTTATAGCACTCATTCCTGTCTCTATTGCTTATTGCCTGGGAATGGAAATTTTTCTATTCAAATTCAAGCACAAAATTTAATTGGAGGGGATCCCTTTATTCTAAGAGCAAAGCACTTGTCAGAATTCTTGTCAGAATCTTGTCAGCACTTCTCAGAACTGCTGCCTTGGACTTCCAGAGGGCAGACTTTGACCTATTTAGGAACCTAGTTTCAGGAGGTGGTCCTGAAGGGCAAAGGAGTCCAGGAAGGCTGGGCATTCTTTGAGAAGGAAATCATAAAGGTGCAGGAGACGTTCACATATCACACAGAATCACAGAATCACAGAATCAT
>NW_009712089.1:0-28368 GCF_000703405.1 Apaloderma vittatum
TTTGCCCATGACGGTAAATGAAAGTGATCTCCCTGTCCTTATCTCAAACCTTGAACCCTTTGAAATATTTTCTCCCCCTGTCTAGCAGAGAAGGGGGAGTGGGAGAGCGGCTGTGTTGGTACCTGGCTGCCAGCCAGGGTCAAACCATGACAGCATCCAGGTGGGTTTTGAAAGTCTCCAGAGAAGGAGACTCCACAACCTCTCTGGGCAGCCTGTACCAGTGCTCCATCACCCTCACAGTAAAGAATTTTCTCCTCATGTTGAGCTGGAACTTCTTGTGTTCTAACTTAAACCCATTATTTCTTGTTCTACTGCTGGGCACCACTGAGAAGAGATTGTCCCCTTCATCTTGACACCCACCCCTCAGATATTTGTATACATTAATAAGACTCCCTCTCAGCCATCTCCTTTCAAGACTAAACAGCCCCAGTTCTCTCAGTCTCTCTTCATAGGAGAGATGTTCAAGTTCCTTAATCATCCTTGCAGCTCTCTGTTGGACTTTCTCCAGACCACTGTCTCTCTTGAATTGGGAAGCCTGAAGTCCCTGAAGGACTGCACCTCAGACTCACAAGGGGTGGGTTGCCCCTCATGAGGTGTCTCTCGTTGGGCAGTTTATGATGGTCTCACCAGGGCAGAATAGAGGGGGAGGAGAACCTCCCTAGACCTGCTAGACACACTTTTTTTAATGCACCCCAGGATCCCATTGGCCCTCTTGGCCACAAGGGCACGTTGCTGTCCCATGGACAACTTACTGCCCACTAGGACTCCCAAGGCCTTTCTCTATGGGGCTGCTTTCCAGCAGGGCGATCTCTGATCTGTACTGGTGCCTGGTGTTATTTGTCCCCAGATGAAGGACTCAACACCTTGTCTTTACTGAACTTCACGAGGTTCCCCTTTGCCCACTCTGCAGCCTGTCCAGATCTCGTTGGATGGCAGCACAGCCTTCCTTTGCGTCAGCCACCCCTCTCAGTTTTGTATCATCAGTGAACTTGCTGAGGGTGCACTCTATCCCCTCATCCAGGTCGCTGATGAAGATCTTGAACAAAACTGGACCCAGCACTGATCCCTGGGGAACACCACTGGCCACAGGCCTCCAGCTTGACTCTGTGCCACTGATCACAACTCTCTGAACTCTGTTGCTGAGCCAGTTTGCAATCCACCTCATAGTCCAATCATCTATCCCACGTTTCTTGAGTTTACCTACGAGGATGTTATGGGGGACAGTATCAAAAGCCTTACTGAAGTTGAGGTATATGACATCCGCTGCTCTCCCTTCATGTACACATTTGAAGAAAGGCCATACTAGTTGGACCTATTACCAAATGCAGAGAAAATAATTTGCTTTATGAAACAGTGGGCGGATTTTCTGCACAAACGCGCATTTTTACCTTTATTACATCCTTCTGTGTGGTTGCAATGTAACTGAGAAGGTGATTACCTGAAATAGAATATCCATTCCTTTTAGAACTTCTTGGTGTTTTGCTTTTTGTCTGAGGTTTACATTTTAAGCAAGAAAAACAAGTTATCCTTGTGAATGCTGCAGGTGACAAGATGGTCTGTTGTTTACTGTGCTGAACAGTGATTCAGACATTTGGCTTAATTCTGTATTCAGCTCTCCCTTTCTGTGCGCAGCAGAGCCTGCGGCTAACTTGTGCATTCATGGTACAGTGACAACATTTTCTCACTCCACGAGAGGACCAAATCCACTTATAATCAGGGAGCATTCAGATGAAATATTGCTGAGAGGTGGGGTTGTTCTTATGCATTTTGAGGAGAGTCCTGGCTTTCATCTGGGCTGGTTGTAAGATTTCTTAAAAAATCCAGAAATTTTCCAGAGAGTGCCTTGTTTTTAAAAGGTTTTCCTGCAGAAGATGAGAGAATTTGGAGTAGAGCATAGAATCATAGAATGGTTAAGGTTGGAAAGGACCTTGAACATCATCTAGTTTCAAATCCCCTACTGGGGGTAGGAACACCTCTCTCCCACTAGCTCAGGTTGCTCAAAGCTGCATCCAACCTGACCTTGAACACTTCCAGGGACGGGGCATACACAACCTCCTCAGGCAACCAGTTCCAGTGTCTCACCACCCTCAAAGTAAAGAACTTCCTAATATCTAATCTAAGTCTACTCTCTTTCAGTTTCAGGCCGCAGCCCCGTGTCCCATCACTACAAGCCCTTGTAAAAACCTCTCTCCAGCTTTCCTGTAGGGCCCCTTCATGTATTGGAAGGCCGCTATTAGGTCACCCTGAAGCCTTCTCTTCTCTAAGCTGAATAAGCCCAGCTCCCTCAGCCTGTCCCCATAGCAGAGGTGCTGCAACCCTCTAATCATCTTCGTGGCCCTCCTCTGGACCCGCTCCAGCAGATCCATGTCCTTTTTGTACTGTGGGCTCCAGAGCTGGACACGGTACTCCACGTGGGGCCTCACCAGAGCAGAGCAGAGGGGGAAAATCACCTCCCTCGACCTGCTGGCCACACTTTTTTTGATGCAGCCCAGGAAATGGTTTGCTTTTTGGGCTGCAAGTGCACACTGCCGGTGCATGTTCAGCCTCTCATCAACTAACACACCCAGGTCCTTCTCCTCAGGCTGCTCCCAATCTGTTCTCTGCCCAACCTGTGTTTGTGCCTGGGATTGCCTTGACCCAGGTGCAGGACCTTACCCTTGGCCTTGTTGAACTTCATGAAGTTGGCACTGGCCCATCTCTCAAGCCTGTCAATGACCCTCTGGACGGCATCCCTTCCCTCCAGCGTGTCGACCACTCCACACGATTTGGTGTTGTCAGCAAACTTGCTGAGGGTGCACTCTGTCCCACTGTCCATGTCACTGGCAAAGATGTTAAATAGCACTGCTCCCAGTACTAATCCTTGTGGGACACCACTTGTCACTGGTCTCCACTTGGACATTGGGCTGTTGATCGCAACTCTTTGAGTGCAACCATCTAGCCAACTCCTTATCCATTGTGTGGTCCGTCCATCAAACCCATGTCCTTCCATTTAGAGACTAGGATGTCATGTGGGGCAGTATCAAATGCTTTACACAAGTCTAGGTAGACAACACCAGTTGCACTTGCCTTATCCATCATAGTAAGCCACCAAGTTTGTCAAGCATGATTTGCTTTTGGTGAAGCCAACAGCAGTGACTGTTCGTTCACCTGTACAGCTGCTAAGTTGAATAGGATCATGTTTTTCATCTCATTCTGTGAATGTGGCCACCAGATGCGTTTGGATCCAGAAGAGACCACTGTTCCAGGCTTGTAGACCTTGATACAACACCCTGGTGCCTTTAGCTTGACTTTAGCCATGGCTGGAGGAGGTGTGACTGGCAATTACCTGACCAGCAACGCTTCCCAACTCAGGACCTCAGTGTGTCCCTCCAGGGCAGACTGAGTGTCCTGGTTTGAGAGCACCAGGATAGAAACTGTCTGGAGCTGCTTGACACTAGAGGCGATCACAGTAGGGAAGGAGGGGCAGCTGTGCCTATGGGGAGATGAAAATGGATCAGGTGACTCAAATGGACCAATCACAATATTCCTTCCCATGGTGCTCAGTATATAAGGGCCCCTAAGAAAGCCTGAGGCTTTCTGTGCTTGTTGTGTTGGGGGGTTTGCTATATGGTGTTTCCTACCTCTCCCTGTTCTGCTGGTGTTACCATCTCCTGTTTTCAGGTGGCAGAGGAGCATAGTTTGATGGGATAGGTTGTCTTCCACTGCCTCCCCAGTAGGAGAGCCTGAGTCTTTCTGTGCTTGTTGTGTTGGGGGGTTTGCTATATGGTGTTTCCTACCTCTCCCTGTTCTGCTGGTGTTACCATCTCCTGTTTTCAGGTGGCAGAGGAGCATAGTTTGATGGGATAGGTTGTCTTCCACTGCCTCCCCAGTAGGAGTGGCCCAGCTCCTTTTCTGGTTTGTCTTTTTTTTTTTTTTTTAACTGTGATCAGGACTCTGGGCTTGGGCACTTCCATCTGCTATTGAGTCCAGTCTGGGACTTTTCTTTTTGGGACCTAGCTGTCATCCAGAGGGTGCAGGTTCTGTGTTCACATATTCTCTTGTATCCTTGAATGTATTTGTAGAATATCTGTATATACTTTAACATCTTCATTAGTATTATTTTTCTTTTTCATTAAATTGATTCAAGTGTTTTTTAACCTCAAAGACACTGTCCCTGGTTCCCCCATTATCCTCCCCTGGGAGGGTGATGGTGGGATCACAGAGAGCATCTGTCAAAGTTTTGTGGCTGGCCCAGCCTTAATCTGTGACAGTCACAATTGATTCCTAGGGAGGAATGGGTGCTTCTTGAGCCAATGCTCATCCTATTGCTAGGAAGATGTTTCTTTCTGAGAGCTAGTGATGTGAGTCATATCATTTTGTAGATTAATATAAAAAACCTTAGTGAATGACCATATAGGAAGGGAAATTAATAACAAAGTCAACTAAGCTCATTTCAATCACTCACGCTTACTCTCTCGGGGATTTTTTTTATTCCTTCTCACAAGAGCTATTGCTGGTTTTGACCAGACTCTCCTGTTGGTACAACTTTGGTGGCATGGAGGAGGAGGAAAGCCAGACATTGAGTTATTGTCCAGTCTCTTGGATCCTCTGGGCTGATGAGGGTGAACTAATTTTTGAACTGAGCTTTCATAAACCTGAGTCAACAGCCTTGGGGTCCTGCAACAAATGTTACTTTCCTCAGTGTTTACCTGTGTGATGGCTCTTTGTCGTTTCCTTGGGCAGCATGGAGGCCTTTGTTCTTGCCCTCACTCTCTTTTTTCTCCTGGAGATTTCACACATGCAGACCTTTCCGTTCATGCTTCACTCTGACCAGTCTTTGCATTTCTGGGGCAAATAACTACAGCATCATGAGGTGGTTAAAAAAAAAAAAAGAGGCAGTAGACATAACAAGCCTTTCTTCAACTCCAAACACCTGAGCCTGAAAGCACATCTCTGTGACTGAGAATTTCATTGGTATTTTGGTCCTTTTTCCCTTCTGTGCTAGTAAGGTGGAATGCCAAAACATCTGTAGCTGCCTGTGACTGCATGCACACTGTCCAAGTTCTTGCAAATCAAAGCACAAGATTATGAAGCTCGCAGCTCAGAACATGCATCTAGTTAAGCAGATGTATATAGCAGCTGTAGTTGAATATTAGATATTATTAAGAGGAAAATAAGGCTGTGAAATAGCATATGTTTGCTGGTAGCAAACATATCCCTGATGCTTGGAAACTTGAGATTCAGTATGGGAGCTACATGCTTCGCTAAAGCTATTGCAGCATGGCTGCTAGATCACTGTACATAGTCCAGAAAAGAAGGATTTTGGGAACCGTCATGGGAAAGAGAGAGAAAAATCACCCCAGCATCTCCAGTGCAAGAGACTAAAGCCCTTGCCAACACATTTGAGTAGTAAAGGTTGGCATATACTCTCCAAGTCAAGAGCACATACCTATCACAGCTCAGATTCACTGGCCAACCAAACCTTGGGCACTGGCACTGTGGGACCTGCCTCTGAAACCTGTCAGTTAATAATAGGGATATCTCCCCAGTGTCCTCCCCAGTGTCCTCTGTCTTTCACCCTGGGGTCATCCCTGTGGTGGGTAGCCCCCGTGGAGGACCTGCAGGTGTCATGGGACTGGCACAGGTCAGCACTGGAGCACCCTGCCTGCAGCACCTACTTCTGGAGGGTGGAGGTGGGTGGAGAGGGACGTGCCCATGATCAGTGAGGAGGAAACCTGACTCCTAGGGGCTGGATTCCAAACCCATAGTGCTGCCAACATTGAAAAGAAAATAGCAGTAGGAAAAGAAACAGCCAGAAAAGCGGAAAGGTCTGCTCCTCTGTGACTGAGACTTTGGAGAGGTAAGGAAGCTTCACTTTAAAAAAAAAGAAGGAAAAAATATCTAATCAATCCTTGGCTTAGTAGTGAGGGTATCTGATCGATTGTATGTCATGTGTAGACGGTCTCTTGACTTTACTGACCAAATTGCCAGCTGGTTTCACATGCAACACTGCATATTGCATACGCTTCATGGGCTTGCAGCCCTCTGATGTAGGGTCATGGAATCCTTCCCCTGGGTCCCAGCAGCAGTTTGACTGTGCTCTTGGTTTCTCCCTTCACATGGAGGATCGCTGTTTTCCCTGCCAGCAGCAGCTTTGTCACTGCTGTTCTTTTGGCTCATGTAGTTGGCATTTAGTATTTTCAGTGGGATTTACAAATAGCAGGAAACTTGGGACTCCCCAGAGAGGTGTGATAGACACTAGCTGCTGCATCAAGGCAAACAGGGCTGCAAGGTTTTGGGGTGAGCAAACCGTGGGTTCAGTAGGAACTGTGAGGAGGTTTACTAAGTGTTGCATCTAAATCTCTGTCTTCTTGACATAAATGCTAGAGCAGAGCATACAGTGCCAGGGGTTTACCTGCGCAATGGTTTCTTGTCTGCTTATGGATGAATGAATTTTGCTCCAGCTGCCCCAATAATTGGACAGAGGGGGATGCAGGTACTTGCATAGACTTCTGGTGTTATTTGAGATGCTAGAGAAGGTATCCCACCTGCTCACCCACTACTATGAAAGCAGTGTGTGTCTCTGATAGGTATTATCCACCATTCTGATGCTTCTGGAGGTGTCTTTGCTGCTGTAGGGTGTTGGAGGTGGCTCCGCATCCTTCATGAGGACCTGAGCATGACTGGGGATCCTGCACAGCAACACCAGGGACTGGGGTTTTATCCTCTTTTCTGGAGAAGCTGCAGCACTTCTCAGAATGGTGGCAGGTGGCCCAGTGCAGGTGAGCACCAGTGAAATGTTCCAGTGCCACTGAGCAAAAATTAATAGAGTATTTCAGAATCAAGATGGGTGGGCAAGGGCCCAGGGCTTCATCCTTGTTCTGGGCACCCAGCCTGGCCTGCCAGCACCCTGGCTTCAGAGGAGAGTGACTGCTTAACCAGACATAGGCATGATGTGGCAGCTTAGGGAAGAATGTGCTTGCAGGTCCCTAATCATACAGAAACAGAAAAGGAGAAAAAAAGGTCCCCTGATTTTGTTATTGTAAAGCCCTTTGCAACTGAGCCACACAGTAAAGATTTACCTCTTCTCACGGGCTCTTTCAGGCTCTTTGTTTGGTTGCTCTTGAGCTGCTTCCACTTGGGAATGGTCCCTAGCTGGTGGCCAGGATCGTCAGCTGGTGACACCATGTGCTGCTGGCAGAGATTGCCACCCGCAAGGACACAAATGAGAGGCCTTTAGAAGCAATATCCTATGTATCCTCTTGGATGCTGGACTGTAATGATCTGTAACAGCAAGGTCAGTGTATGTGACCCAGCCAACTAATCTGCCATTAGCCTTAATGACCTCTTTATAACTACCTCAGTATAATGCTTTTAAGGTACCCAGCCTGGGAGTATCGTAACTCTGTGCTTTCCGTGCTCATGCTGCCCTCTCTCTCAGCTGGGATTTTGTACCTTCCATTAGTTTTCACCCTGCTGCAACCTGCTTGGTCGCTGCTGAGTGGCTGTGAATGCTGCCTGGGCTGAGTCCAGCAGCCCTGGGAGGAGGTCATGAAAGGAGAGGTTGTTGTCAAATTGAGTTGAGCCCCCAACTCTACGCACTTGGCAGGAAAGCTTGTGGGTTAAAGCAAGCTGTGTGCTTAATCCCTGCCCTGGGATTAAGATGAGCTTTTCTGACCAGGAAAAGCAGCTCTGATCAGGCCAAGCGATCTAGCACTGGAGACCAGAAACACTGAGGGAGGAAGCCAGCTCTACCCTGTTGCAATCCAGAGGGTATTAGGATTAGCACGATGGGGTGGGGTGAGGCAGAGGATCAGGTTTTGGAGTGGGAAGTGCCATGCTGGCAAGGCACAGACTGGGTGAGGAGGGGTTTGGTGCTAGCCTCCTGCTAGCCATGCCATCACTGGGCAGCTGGGGTTATAGGAGAAGGCTGGGCCACCCTGTTCCTTTGCATGGCTGTTTCTACTTGCTGGCCCTGCCCCTATGGGGGCTTCCATAAGGCTGAGCAATTCACAAAGAGCAACACCTCTCACTCAACCCCAGCTCCCCAGGGGTAGCAATTTCTGATTCCGACAGGGGCAACCCTCAGCCAGTCCTGTTATGTCTTGGCTCCTGGAGATGGTCCTGGTTTGAGAGCACCAGGATGAAAGTTCTCTGGGGCTGTCTGACACTGGTGGCAGTCACAGTGAGGGAGGACGGGCAGCTGTGCCTATAGGGAGATGGTCCAAATGGACCAATCACAATATCCCTTCCCATGGTGCTCAGTATATAAGGGCCCTTAAGAAGAGCTCTGGGGCCTTTGGTACTTGCTGTGCTGGCAGGATTGACATTGGCTGTTCCTCACCTCTCCCTGTGCTGCTGGTGTTACCACCTCCTGTTTTCATGTGGCAGAGGAGCACCCTTGGACGGGACAGGTTGTCTTCCACTGCCTCCCCAGTAGGAGTGGCCCAGCTCCTTTTCTGTTCTTTTGCACTGTGATCAGGACTCTGGGCTTGAGCACTCCTGCCTGCTACTATGTCCAGTCTGAGACTTTTCTTCTTAGGACCCAGCTGTCATCCAGAGGGTGCAGGTTCTGTATTTACATATTCTCTTGTATCTTTGAATATATTTGTATACTTACATAATATCTGTATATAGTTTAACATTTCCATTGTTATTATTAATATTATATTTCTTTTTCATTAAACTGGTTCAAGTGTTTTTCCACGTCAAAATCTCTGTCCCTAGTTCCCCTGTTATCCTCCCCTGGGAGGGTGTTGGAGGGATAGCAGAGAGCATTTGTCAAAGTTTAGTGGCTGGTCAGCCTTAAACTTTGACAGATTTATTGGCACTCAACATGGAGCAATGAATCAGTTTCATATTTCATAGTTTCATAAACTCTAATTTAATATTTCCATATTTAATTTTTTGTTTGAAGGGTTGGAAAAAACTCAACAGTTATTAATATGATTCAAAGTGAGATGTTATACTATGCCCTTAGGGACTTTGTATTACAGTTGATTATCACATTGCTCCCTGATCTGTCATACATGTTATCATATTATCTAGGCCTTCTTAGAGTGGGTTTACCGTTTTTTGGTTTGGGTTGTTGGACAAAGGGCACTGGTTTTCTGTCATACTTAACACCATCTATTCTGGAATAAGCTGAATGGTGGCTTTACCTGGCTATCTTGAGCACTGTTTGCTAAGTCTTATTGTTAACTAAAAGTTTTTTCATGGGAGATTATACTTCTTTTTACTGAGCTGACTCCATCAGAGTTTGGGAGTTCTGGAAATTGTTTTCTCTCTTTCAATTTGCTGACCTGATTATTTATTATCACTAATATGTTGCAGGGTTAGTTTATTATTAGTACACATAGGTGTAGGTGTAGCATAACAAGCAATGTTCACTACTATACCAACCCCTGCAGCATCTTCTGGCTGCATTTGCAGTTCACTCACCTTTGGGCTGGAGAAGTCATTGCACGTTCTCTTCTCTAAGCAGGCATCCAGCCTTCCCTAAGCCAGTCCCTGGACTTTCCATAAAAACAGCCGGTCCAATGTGTTGCTTGATCTCTCAATTCAACTAACTTGCCTTGTGAAGCTTCTATGTTTTGGGACTTTTTTTTGAAAAAAAAATCAAAAAACTATGGGAAGGAATATCTTCCAGCAGCTGCCTGAAACAAACCCATGTTTGAGCACATCTGAATGTTTCCACTGTAGTGCGGGATGCTGTTTTTCTGGCTTATTGCTTATTTGTGACTGTCCAGAGTTTTCACAGTTGAATTCCTGCCTTGCCTGACAGTAACGGTGGATCCCAGCAGGAGCTGAGATGGCCACTGCACAGAAAGAGGGAGAAAATGCTATTAGCTTGGAGGAAATCCACACAGAGAGACAAGAACCCCCAAAAGGTGAGTATTGACGGGACTAGAAATTTGGGTCCGCATCTAGCCAGGGTAGAGATAGTGTCCCCAGTCTTGGCACTCTGGCTGTCTAAAACCTCTGTACATGGAGCCACAAGCAACAGATTCATACTGCTTCTGTTCCATCAGAGCTACTAGACTGGTGCTTGCTACCTAAGGTGGTGGAAAGAGCTGGCAGGCTTCATTTTTCTCAGGCCTCTGCTTTGTGTAAACTTTTTACTATACTGATAATTCAAGAATTCTTTTGCTTTGGATATTTTTTTTTATTATACTTCAAAACCATTTTACAGTGAAAAAAAATTGTAGAAAAGCATAAATAAAAAGTCTTGCATTTGCAAAAAGAAATCTTTTTCTCCTGAAATTTTGCAGGAAGTTCTGTTCCGTTTCAGAGGTAATGTTGATAGGTCTGAGACGACTTAGTTGTGAGACAATGGCTATGACTACTTAAGTAAAAACTTAAAAGTATACATATACTGAAAGCTTTCTGCCAGGTCTGTTTTTAAAGTCATCCCAGCTCTGACCTTTGGATGTTTTGTTTGCTCCTGAAATAGTAGGAAAGGTAAGGAGTAAAGCCTTAGGAGACAAAACTGAGCCTAGAGTTGCTGGTTGTGCTTGCCTTGCATGACTTAGAGCTGAGCCAGACCCTCAGATCACACCACCCGTGCTGGGAGTGGGCCCGTACCCCAGTGCTGCACAAGGACTGAACCTCCGGTCAGTTTGGGCAAGGGACAATTTCCCAGAGGCAGTCCTTGACCATGGGTTTCTGAAGCAGCTGGGGTAACTCAGTACAAGGCTGTCCTTCCCACATGCCCAGCCTACTCTCTTCCCCGCTAGCTGCTGTTTCAGATGCCCAGGGGCTGGTCAGTGAATGCACAACTGGTAGATGTTTCCAGCCTTTTTCCTGATGCAGTGGCATGAAAAACGTTGACATTTCATAAAGAGGAGGTACAATTTGATTGTTGATGAGGTTTGTTTGTTTTTTGTTTTCTCTGTCTTTTTTTCCCTTTGGCTTTCAGGGCAGAAGACATTTACAGTGGAAGAAGCTGTGGAAACCATTGGGTTTGGGACATTCCACATCGTACTTTTCCTAATTATGGGCAGCACTGGGGTAGGTGTCTGCAGCCACCTGCACTGGCCTGAAAAACACTCTTGCTGTTTTCCTTATTGCTGTGCAGTAACAACAATAAGCACCAGGGGCACATATTATAGAATCATAAAATGTTAGGGGTTGGAAGGGACCCCTAGAGATCATCTAGTCCAACCTCCCTGCCAAAGCAGGATCCCCTAGGGCAGCCACACAGGAACGCATGCAGGCGGGTTTTGAAAGTCTCCAGGGAAGGAGACTCTACAACCTCTCTGGGCAGCCTGTTCCAGTGCTCCGTCATCCTCACAAGAAGTTTCTCCTCATGTTGAGGTGGAACTTCCTATGTTCTAACTTAAACTCGTTATTTCTTGTTCTACTACTGGGCACCACGTCTTGACACCCACCCCTCAGATATTTATATACGATAATAAGGTCCCCTCTCAGCCATCTCCTTTCAAGGCTAAACAGCCCCAGTTCTCTCAGTCTTTCTTCATGGGAGAGATGTTCAAATCCCTTAATCATCCTCATAGCTCTCCTCGCAGCCTGTTTTCTCACACTTATCTTCTCAAGCACAATTTCTGCTGTTGCCACCTTTGGCCAAAACCAACATTGATCACAGTTGATATCAGACCTATTTCAGGGCAAAGCTGAGCAGGTTGGCCCTGCCCTGAAGCACTGTCCCACTGGGAAGCTCTGACGGGACACATCTTCAATAGTACCTGAGGGTTAGGTTCAGTCTTCTGAGGGCATTTTTTCATGCCGTCCCCAGGGCACCCAAGCCCTCTGAAATCTGGCATTGGGAGGGCTACCCTCCTCTCACTCTTGGCTACCTGAAAAATTTCCTAACTGGCAGGATCTTGTGTTAATGGTGTTCTGGTTTGGGAACTGGGGCAAAAAAGACTGAGGCCAGGCGGGGGTAAAGGTAGGACAGAGACATACCCGTAAGGATCATTGCAGCTGAATTGTAAAAGCCTCTAGCTATGTGTAAATGATAGGCTCATTTCTTAACTGAAGCCAGCTGCTGGGGCAAAGAGCCAATGGAGCAATGAAGCTTTTAATCAAAAACAGTTTTAAGAGGTCATCTTTGTGTTAGATGCCCAAATTCACAAGCAGCTTGGTTTCCAGAGATAGTTGAAAACCTTCCACTAGCACAGCTGGGCAAGAGTCTCTTCTGCAAAGGGTGAGTCTTTCCTAGATACACAGTGTACCTAGATACTTGCACAGGGCTCAGACCACTGTGGAGGCATCATGGGTTCACAGGACAGTTTTGACATGGTGGGACTACCATGACTCTAGGCTTGGTACAATTAAGGTGCTTTTCCCCATGGGCTCATTGTGGCTTCCTTTCCTGCTAACATGCACGCTTGTTCCCAAAGGTGGTTGAAGCTATGGAGATCATGTTAATAGCTGTTGTGTCCCCTCTCATCCGATGTGAGTGGCAGCTTCAAGACTGGCAGGTGGCTTTAGTGACAACGGTGAGTGACTTGTGTTCACCCCACGCAGGTCATCCACCACGTGGTCATTGTCAGGGGCACCACCGTGGACATTATAAGTACATTTCCCAGTGGACCAAATAAATTGCTAGGGACAAGAGGAGGAGCACAACTTTAGAATACCAGAAAGTGAGCTGACACGAGCACACGTCTATGCCTAGAGCTGTAATGCCCAAACAAGCCCTCACTTCTGTATTCTTATTCTGAAGTCCTTGCCATCTAATCCCCAGCTTTAAGGGTTGAAACGGTGAGTGCTGACATGGAGAAAGTCAACCCCTGAAAGCCACCTTGCTCATGGTTTGGGCACTGCAGTTCGTCCTGCAGCATGGAAACCACTCAACTCACCCACAGTTCAAAGAGCAGAGCTGCCCAACGCTGCTGGTATTGGGCCCTCCACAGTTGCATTTCAATTCCCCTTAGATGGTGTTTTTTGGCTACATGGTCTTCAGCATAGTTCTTGGGCTCCTGGCTGACAGGTATGGTCGCTGGAAGGTGAGTGAAAGCTTGGGGGCTTCATGTCCTATTCCTGAGCCCCACAGGAGCCATGCACCTGGCTGAGCCCATGGTTGGATGACCCTGATTTTTTATTTTTTTTTCCCCTTTTGCAGATTCTGCTGCTCTCATTCCTCTGGGCATCCTATTTCTCCCTGCTGACCTCATTTGCCCCATCCTACATCTGGTTCGTGTTCCTGCGGGCCATGGTAGGAGGTGGCGTGGCGGGACACGCACAAGGGTAAGGCCGTGCCTTGTGTCAGGGGGCGGTGGCACACCAGCCTTCACGGGGAGGTTAGTGGAGGCACCCAGAGACCCAAGGGGGCTGAGTTCTCATTTGCAGCAAGAAAATCCCTTCAGCTCGTTTCGGCTGACCGTGGCAGAGCGCCTGGTTTCCCTTGCGCTGAGCCTGATAAAGCCATGGCTGAGCTGTGACTTGAAGAAGACGATGACGAAGGGGCCTCCATGGGGGCTGGAAGTGGGAAAGGGAGCAAATTCCCACATCACCTTAAAACAAAATGCTGTTCTGTAATTTCACTGAGTCCTGGTCGATCGACCTAAATTGCAGTTCCCAAGGACTCACGAACCCTGGAATAGAGGGGGCAGCTGGTTTATGTTAAGCCAGCGACAGAGGGATTATTAAGCACATATATTATAAAAACAATTAGACAGGTAACAGATGAGCAAAGGCTGCTTCCTCATAAAAAAGTCACAACGATTCTGCTTAAGTGGCAAATTCTTCTTGAACTGATGTAAAACGTTCCCACTTAAATGAAAGGTTTTGCCCTTTTGGAGTGGAAAAGGGGGATGTGGAGGAGGAGAGGAGAAATTCACAATATTAACAACCACTTTACTAGAATCTTGGCAAAACAAATTATTTCTTTCTACTCTATCAGGGAAACAAATGCAACATTTCAGCATCTTCCATGTTTCCTGGTTGCTGCCTACACAGCAAAGCCCAAAACTGGTCATCTTGACCCAAGAACCCTTTGCTGAAGGGCAGGAAGGGAGATAGGTGCTGTTGGGAGGAGAAGGTACCCTGCACCTGGGGCATGCATCAGCCTCCCTTACAGGAGGGCCCCCATCCCCAGCTGCGGAGGCTGCTAATGAGCCAAATGAGGATGAAGAGAAATTGTGTGTTTTGTAAAACACTTCAATAGCTGAGAGAGAAGGAGTCAATGTTGGTTTCTCCCCGCCGCTCCCCTCCCCTTTCCAGACAAGGCAGCATAATTCACACCTGTAAGATTGTGAGATACCAGTGTCAGGCCCTCTCACAAGGGCTATCCAACTATTTGATTAAGAAGTGGGTTGGTTTCCATTAAATGAGGAAAACTGTTCCAATTCACTAAAAATTGTTCATTTCTAACAAACATACTCTATTCCTATGCTGGCACCTCAGTCACTCCACAGGTTTCCTGATGCACAGACTGCAGTGTTTACCCACCTGCATTCCAGAGCTGTGGCCTGAAGAGGATTCATGCCCTGCATCTCATTTACGTATAATTTGGTGCTTGCCCAAGTGGAAGGCATACTGGGCAGTGAACTCCATCTCTAGGTGCTCAGTGATGGAAAAGGGATGGTACTCTGTCTACAGGCAGCAATGTCCGGCACTGACTGAGATGAACTGATACTTGATTAATATAGAAATTCTAATTGTTGCTGTATTTCTGCATTTTTCCCCCCTTTTTCACTAGGCTTATCATAAAAACAGAATTTTTGCCCACCAAATACCGAGGATACATGTTGCCCTTAACTCAGGTAAGAGTGAGGATATTAATGTTTTTTACTAGCCCCAAGTTCTGAAAGATTTGTCCCACTGCTGTTTGGAAGCTGGGTCTCTAGCATATCAACCTTTTTTCTAGACTGTTCACATTTGTCTGTGTTCTGCTGTCCCTGATCAGTAACAGCCCAGATTTTTGTGCAGGATAGAGCTAGCATAGATGGTCCTGAATTTGTTCAGGGACATACTGGTAAGGTTGTGCCCACTTGCTGGGCAAAGACCACAGCAAGTGCGCCGTGGATTGTTGCTTACTCCAGATTTCTGCAGTGGGCACTTTCTGCACGTGCAAATGATCTGCAGAGGTGTTATCAAGCACAAGAATCCATCCGATTGTTGAACCAAAAGTGTTTGTATACAGTCTTGGTGGCAGGGATAATTCGCTTCTCGTTACTGCCTGTTTGATCCCAGGGTTTCATTACTGAAGCGTCATCAGAAACACAAAGGTTTATAAAAAAAGAACAATTTTGTATTTTTTTCCCAGAAGTCTGTTATTTCTGCCCACAGATTCTTCATGAACTTGCTATGGCTTTTATGTATTTGTTCGTGCTTTGTGTTGACTGAGTTCCCTTGGGTTGACCCCTAGAAAGGGACGTGTCTCCTAACAGCAACAAGTGAACTTTGGGGAGGAATGTACTTGCAAATTATGGGGACAGATTCTCCTTTAGTGTAACTTGGCATTGAGTCTACTGGAGACCCACCAACTCCTAGCAGTGGAAATCTGGCCTGTTTTTGCCTTCGATGCTTGTAAATCTGCTTCTTCCCTGCAGAGATTTAGACAAGAGGAAAATTCACAGGCGTGAGCATTAGCAGAGAAGCAGTTGGAAGGACAAAAGTGGCTTTAAGTACAATGGTAGCCACAGCAAGTTATCTATTTTCATCTGGAGCTAATTAAGACTACCTCCAGCCATCCCTCTCCAAATCCTTGTCTGTCTTTCCTTCTTTCCTTCAGACTAAGCGCAGCTTCCCGGAGAGCTTTTGGGATGGCATGGTTTGAACTGCAGCACTCCTCAGCACAGATCCCCACCTATCTATGGAACTAGACCAGAAGGGAAGAAAATAAACAAATCTGCACCATGTGTTCAGGTTTCAACCCCTTCCTTTCCCTTGGACAGGTGTTTTGGTTGGCAGGATCCTTGTTAATCATTGGCCTGGCATCAGTTGTGAACCCAGCTATTGGCTGGCGGTGGCTGATCAGAATCGCCTCCATCCCCGGAATTCTTCTCATCCTGGCGTTCAAGGTAGGAATAGCTCCTCTCCCCTGCAGCACTGCCATCCACGTGGCCTCGCCCCAGCCACCAAGAGGCATTGCCCTTCACTCCCTGCAAGCCTGGGCCTGTCTTACATCCTCTTTTCACCACTACAGTCCTCCCATCTGTGGGGCTTGAGAAGGTCTTGATGGCCTTGGGGGACTGCAGACCAGCTGCTTGGGGAGATGTCACCCTGCAGGAGATGACTTGGCTTTGCTTTGCAAACCCTCTGGCTTTGCTGCTCTGCTGTAACCCTCCATGACCCCAGGCTGCAGTACCCAGGGACCATGGTGATGGGTTAGGCATCATGAGGAAGGCAGGCTAGGCAGAGCATGCAAAAAATCACAAATAATATCTTCAGTCTAGTGCTGGCCACAGCTCACCCTCTTGAGTCTTTACATTTACTAGGGCTGAGGAAAAAAGCCTCAGTAAAGTGTTCACTGAGCAAATGGGTGTCAGGGTCAACTGTGGCTTCCCCAGGTTTACTCATGCTTCATCAGCCGCAGACATGAGGTTTCTCTTATTCATGGGGAGTGATGTGGGAAATCTCTACTGAAAGTGCTCATGGGCATTGCAGTGCTAAACTGTGGCGAGTGCAGGCCATGCAGATGTGAAAGCCCTTCCTGCAGCTGAATAAATGAGCAAGTCCCTCTGAGGTGAGACCTAGGCAGTCAAATGCAAGTTTGTTGTGAACATCCACCCATGTAACTTCGTTGTTTGGGTTCCCTGACTGTTTTTGCCAGAAAAAAAATGGGTAGCAAAAGGTTTTTGTCCAGAAGGAAAAAAAAGACACAGTCAGCATACATACCTTTTAAAAAAGGAGTCTTTAATTCATATTTCAGTGATACGGATGTAATTGCTTATAATTTCATAGAGCCATCATTTAATAAAAAGGTATTTTATTTTGGAAAGAGCACCCCAAGTGTGGGTGAATGTTGCAAATGCTAGTGATAAGTGAGTTGGTTCCTAAATTTCATCTGTGCCTCCCTTTTTCTTTTAATAGCCTTGTTGAGTCTTCCAAGACTTTTGCTTAAGAGACACATGGCTCATCCCTTTTTGAATTTCAATTAATTAAGAGTTGTTTATATTCATCCTGTGCCTTTGGCTTCCACCTCTCATGAGTGCCTGCTGCAGACAGCTCAGTAGCAGACCACTGGGAACTGGACCAAGAAATGGGTTTGTTGGCAGGCTGAGCCTCCTGCCAACCCCCAACATGGGGTACCCAAGGGGCTGAGACATGCAGGGGGGCCTCAAGGCACAGCTAGGGAGGAGGGCAGGCGAAAGGCTGTCCCAGCTCAGGCAGTGCCCTGTGCTAACCTGGCTGGGCTCCTGGGCATGGTGGGAAGCTGAGAGTGGGGTTGCATGGACAGAGGTGTGCAGAAAGGGTCTCTCTCTAAGGCTGCTCCACTTTCAGTTCATCCCAGAGTCGGCGAGGTACAACGTGTCCACAGGCAACGCGGCAGCTGCCCTGGCCACGCTGGGGAGGATAGCCAAGATGAACGGGGCAGCGATACCTGAAGGGGAGCTGAGGGAGCCCACCAAGGTAAAGTGAGCCCACAGGGCTGCCCAGACCCTTGGCAGAGCTGACAGCATCTGTGGTTGGGGGCAGGAGCAAGACCCACAAACATATTTCACTCTGCCTCTCTGCCCCTCTTCACCTGGCTTCTTTCCAAACAACTATTGAATGTGATGATGAAGATGTCATTTTTTCTTCTGGAGAGACAGTAAGCCTGGCCCTCAAAATGGAATTGAGTTTTCTGGTTTTTTTCCATATTCTTTTTGTTCACTCAGGAAAAAAAAATATCATGCTGAGAAGAGATTTGCTTCCTTTACCACAAAAAAGGGCTCCAGGCAAAGTATGTTTGTTCTTATTGCCCATCCATCCCCAAGGGTGTCCCATGAGACCTGGGATCTGCCCTTTGGAGTCCCTCTCAGGGTTGTGGCCAGTTGGGCTGCAAGGGCCCCTGGCATGACATCAACCCATCGCTACCAGAAGCTTTCCCCAGCCATGGGTTGGGTTCGTCTACTGGGCAGCACCCCAGGTCTCTGAGTGTGGAGCCACAGACCAGGAGAAAGTTACAAAGTAGGAGAAACCATTTCACAGCTACCACCATTTTCACCTGTAAGCAGCTCAGGAGTTGATTGCTACTGGACCAAAATCCCCAAAAGCATATGTGGGTGTTGCATGTGGGGCTAGTTCCCCCTTAACCCCAGCCAGAGCTCTGCTGACTGATGGGTGGGAGGGCTTATTCAGGTGGCTCCTTTGACACATGAGAGAGGAAGGATGGACAGAACTGTTGTCCAGGGCCTCAAAATTTTTATCCAGCTCTTTTAAGCCCCTTTCCTGGACCTCTTTGCTGCTTATTCAATCCCACAGGCACCAGGCATTGTCCTTAGCAATTCATGCAAGATGGTGCTATTGTATTGGAATTAATTAGGATTAAAGCTTCCCTGTAGCTTAATTAAATTTATGTAATAGACCCACACTGGCTGTGGGAAGGGTTTTTGTTAGTTGCACACCCTCTCAGTCTCAATCAGTGACAAAGAAAATAAAAATTAAGGCAACTTGAACAGTCCTTGTGAACTCATCTCCCCTTGGTGGTGGGATACCGGGGCAGCTGCTGGGTCTTGGGGAGCAGCAGGGCCCCTCAGTGCCTGCTTGTCTCTCTGCCTGCATTTTGGGCCTCCCAGCAAGGCTTATGTGCTCATAAACTTGTTCCACAGGCAGAGCAGCAGATGCTGGACCACTCTCCCCAGCACGAGGAGCAACCAGAGCTGTCAGTGGGGCCAGCAGTGCTGGCCCCCAGCAGCAACTAGGTCTGCCTTCCAGCACCATGATGGTCATGCTGGACCCAGACCGATGGGAGCTGAGGGGGTTCCTGTGGGAGCTGAGAGTGCTCAGGGTGTTCTTTTTTCCTCCATCCTTTGCAGTGCTTTCTCCTGTGGGCATCCTTTGGAAAGAAGGGATTTTCTCTCCAAAGGGGTGACAGGGTGCTGTGTTGCACCATCTGTCCTTCTGTCTGTGCCATCAGCAGCCTGGGCTGAGTGCAGGGGTCCTGGAGTGTCAGCTGTTGCTGCAGAAGTTGCCTTTGTATAAAAGTTGGCTTTCAAAAAAAAGTATTTCTGTCAATGATTTGCAGGAAAGAAGAGGAAGATTCAAGGACCTCATTCACCCCAAATACCTCAGAACTACTTTGCAGATATGGATCATATGGTAAAAAAAAAAACACGTATTTTTTTTTCCCCCTCTTGCTTATCAGCTTATTCTCTCAGTTGATGTGAGCAATTCTCTCATTGATGCTGCCATTACAAGGCACCACTTCTGCCTCAGGAGGTGGTTGCAGCTTCTTGGCAGCTAAAGGGGAAGTATGTGGGCATGGGTCAACTTAGGCTTGTCCTGGTCTCAGACCATGCCTCAGACACTCTGTGTCGGTTGGTGTTAACACAGACGGAAAAAGGTTGAACACCTAGGATGGTGCAGGGCACCATGAGTCCTTCCTCAGGACAGGGTGGCTCAGGGGAGGGATGGAATGGGAGTCACATGAAAGTTGCAGGAGAGAGCCCACACATCCCTGTAGTGTGAACCAGCAATGTGCCCATGGATCTGCTTCTCTTCTTGGTGTAAATTTGATCTTCTTAAGAGGAGGGATAATGTACCACCTTTGCAGGCCGGCCAATGTATCAGTGAAATACGACTCCGACAGAAACTCATTAACTGTTACCAGTGCCACTGGCCGGGGAAAATTAAGATTGAAGAGGGATGGTTTTCATATGCAATGTTCCTGGTAGCTGTATGCAAGGGTAATATATGTTTCATTGACTTTGCTGTCTGGAATGGAAATGCATAAATAATGGGTCCATAGGAACTCATTGACCCAAAATGTTGCTAAGTCAGGTCTTGAATTTTTTATGCTTTTTTTTTTCACCTCAGATTGTATGAGTGCTATGAAATATCTTGCTTTTTGGTTTTTTTAATGCTTCTTTCTCTCCTAGTCCTCCCCGGAGTTGCTGGTGTGTTCTTGGGCTTGCCTTCCCAACCCCTGCACCCTGAGCATCCCCTGCCTCCCCAGGCAGCTTGTTTCCTAGCCCAGATTCTGCTGCTCATTTCTGAAACTGCCAGGAGGGAATAAAAAAGTGAAAATTACTTCTCAGCCTGCTTATGATTAGGCATATGCTGAATTACTTGATAATGACACAGCCAGGCTGCCATCACCAGTGCTGTGTTCTTGACAGCCAGCCAGGGTGTGATGTGAGACTCTCCAGCCAGTCAATGAAAACTCGTTTTGAAAATCCCTGGGTAAAAAAAGATAAAAAGTAAAAAAAAAACCAAAACAAACCGCAACAAAAAACCTGAACAATTGCTTCATGTGAGCTGCAAGCATCAGGCCCTGATGTTTGGAAATGTCTCCGCTTAAAGGAAAGAAACAAAAGGGGCATGCTTTCCACAGCATGACTGCAGAACACCTCCTGCTGCAGAGCAAGAAAAAGCATTAAGGGGCAAACAAAAAGATGATCTATGAGCTGGAGTGGGGTCCAAGGAGGAAAGGTGCATGTATGTAGGTGGTAGCAGTGTGTCGTGAGTGAGGTGAGCAGTGCTCTGATGGGTGCCCACGCCACTGCTAGGCTCAGGCTAAGCAGGTTTACCATGCACAGCTTGTGTGTGCAGCAGGGGTCCAGGGCACCCAAAACTTGCATTTCAGTTTCCTCACCTTCCCCATCATTGCTCCCACTCACAGCAGCATTTTGCTCCTCCTCAGGCTTGGCATAGCGTTTGCTTATTACGGCGTCATCTTGGCCAGTGCTGAGTTACTGGAGCGGGACCTCGTCTGTGGCTCTGCAGCACCACTGGTGCAGGACTCGGGTGATGACTCTGAGGAGAGCCACAGCCCCTGCCATTGCCACTTGTTTGGACCCGTTGCCTACCAGACCATGATCATCAGCACAGTTGGAGAGATCGCACGTAACCTCTTCTCCCCTTCCTGTCTTGTCATCCTCTTTTTACATCCAGACAATACTCGATGCAAAGTTTTTTAGCTTTGCATGCATTTAGTGACATGCCAGAGGTTGAAACGTCCTCAGCATTGGTGGCAAGTGCCAGGCACAGGCTCTTCAGATGAAGGTTTGGGACACAGGCCATGAGCTAAGGGCAAGGGAGAGCATTCCTCCTGAGGTGAATACCTTGGCCTCTGTTGATAACGCAGCAGAGCCTAAGATCTCCTTTGCAGTTAGTATGTACCTACAGTCTTGATTAAACTCCAGGGGAAATTGCTCCTAAGTTACCAGAACCCAGCCTGGCTTCCCAAGTTCCCAGGCAAGTAGTTTTTGGAAAGTTGTAAATAACCAAGGATTGAAAATAGTCAGGTTTATATAAATGAATGCTCCACACAAGTAGCTTACTTTCCAATAGATGGTGGAAGCGGGTCCTGTGCGGAGCACTACAGTAAAGGACAGCTAAATGGCCAAGAAATCTTCAGCAGACCAGAATGCTTCCTGGTACAGCACGGGAGCGCTGGGGGATGGCACCCACATGGTACCCTTGAAAGAGCTTGGCATGGTGTGTGTGGTCTAGTATCGCAGATGCTCCTGGGAGGTGAACATTTTCCCTGGTTCATGTCTCAGTAACTGAGCTCTAAAGTAACTGGGTGTTGGTTCCTGCAGGTGCATCCAGGCTGGGACCAGCCCAGAAATGGACTGTGCCTGCTGGACTCTTAGCTCATGGTGGGACTCAACAGGGTGCACTCTGGACCCCGGTATCTGGCTGGGTTGTGGCTAGAGGGAGTGAAACAACCCAGGTCTGCGGTGCTCACCCAGCGGGTGCCTTCCTTGCGTGGCTCAGGACAGGCATTGGTGTCCTGCCTTAGTACAGCAGGGCAATTACGGAGAAGGACAGGTTCCATTCCCCGAGGGGAAATATGAATGAAAAAGGGGCATGCAGGGAAATTATAATATTTGGGTATTTGGGAAATTATAATATTTGGGTTTGTGCATTTTATATGGTATTTGGTAGACAATGGGGATGCTGAGAGGAATTTTTGAGGCACGCTGCATAAGGTCTATCAAGATAGATACTGCATTGCAGTTAGGGCATCTAGCATTTTATGGGTTTCCTTTTTCTCTCTAGTAAATCCTTTGAACATTCTTGGCATCAATTTCCTTGGAAGACGACTGAGCCTATGTATCACCATGGGATGTACGGCCCTATTCTTTCTTCTCCTTAATATCTGCACCTCGAGGTAGTCTGGATCAGCATGCAGGTCTTGTTGGGGGATGTGCAATGCTGACGGCAGAGGGCAATACTCATGATATTCTCAGGTCACTAGTCAGGCTTTTAATGCTTATATATATAAAAAAACCCCTCTGGCTGGTTCCTTCCTCTTCCTGGGAAAGTTGCAGCAGGAGATGCTGTGGTGCAATAGGGTGCAGAGGAGCTCACTTGTATTACTGAGCCCACATGGCTTCCCCTAAGCATTCAACAAGCTGCCTTCTGGCAGTCTAGAAAATTAAAAATTATGTGAACAACACCCACCAGAAAGAAGTCACATTTTTCATTTCCTTTTTCTCTGCTTTCTGGTTGTTTGTTGTTTTTTTTTTAGTCAATGCCACATATGTCTCCTCTAACTTGTTGAGTCAGGCACTTCCAGGGGAGCTCAAGGCATCAAGAGGAAGGCTGACATGAGTGCTGTAGTTGTCAGGTTGATTTGTGAGCATGTGTAATAAAGACCCACTCAAGCTGGCAGAGCTGAACAGTTACTGAAAATCAGGATAGCTTCAAGCTGAAGTTTCCCCTAAAATGGCTGGTAGCCTCATGGCTGGTTGCCAGTGGTGCATGCCCCTGCTGCCTGCCCCATGGGCCACTGGCCCCAGGGGCTGCCTAAATAGATGGGAGTGGGAGGCTGCAAATAGTCCTTAAGATAAATAACCCCCTGTTGGGAAGCTTAGAGTCATTCCGTAAGGCATTGGCTTCTGTACTGCTATTACCATTTTCAATTTTCCCTGAAAGGGAACCTGGCCATCATATTTGCTAGCAAGTCCTATGCTGGAACTGCAAGTGAGTGCTAGGCTGGAATTCTGCAATGCTGAAGGCACCAGCTGAGCCACTATGGTCCTTTTCAGATGATTCCCTTCAGCCTTTAACCCCAGCCTAAAGGACATCTAACAATGCAATAGCCCATTGTCATGCCTCATCAATGGCCTAAAGAAAGATTACCCTTGTTAGCAACCACCTTCTCCTTACAGTAAACTGGTAAAAGCCTTAGCACAGTGAATATATTCTGTGTCTCTGCTGATCCCTGTTCAGCGATACTAACTCTTTGCTCCATATGGCTTTCTCTCTAGTGCAGGCATGACTGGGTTTCTCTTTATGCTGCGTGCCTTGGTTTCAGCAAACTTCAACACCATCTACATTTACACAGCAGAGGTGGGTCCTTCTGAACGTATGTTAAGCTGCTCTGGAGCAGCCCATTTGCCTATACCCAGCAATACTGTCACATTTATCAACTAGTTAGAGACATGTTTCTTGAACTAAGCATCCCTGGCTTCCTGGCCACACTGTTTTCTGTGTGAAAGCAGAAAGAAAATCGGATAACTAGTTCGAAGTGACAAGAGCAGGTGGAAGAGGAATGGCCTACTGAGCCATTTGTTGGTCAGCTACTACTAAGATTAATTTTGAGGATGTTGTGTACCACCATTTTCCAAACCCCACAGTCTTTCCCCTCTTCAACCCCTGCAAAGTTTGTAAAGAGGCTACTGCTGAAAGGCACCTTTTCCAACACTTAAGGGATTGGTGTAGTCATATGAGGTAGTATACAAGGTTATATATATATATATACACACACGTTATTTTTTCACTTAAGGGAAGTTGCGGTGTTCTGTCTACAAAGAGTCTTGATCCTTCAGAGAGCCTGCCCTTCATACTGTTTTGGAGCCATGAGTTCAGTGGATTAAGTGTGCATTTCAGGGTTTGTTTCATTGTTCTTTTTTAAACAATTGTGTGGAGTTAAATCTATTTTGCTTGCAGATTGAGTAAAGTGATAAAAACCAGAAGTAGCTGCCTGTGTTGACCTGACACTTCTTTTAATAGTAGACTATATTATTTAAGCATGCACCAGGCTTGAGTAAATACCAATGTTTTAATTGTCCTGAATTGGATGCTGTTGATGCAAAGATCAATGTTGCAACAGCCATATCATAAACCAATGCTACTCACAATTTAATCAATGAGTGAAATCAAACTTGGAAATCCCCTTTTTGGCCACAAACCTGAACTCTTCTTGAATTACCTCACATCCATTAGCTTGGCCCAGTAATGTATTTAAACTAAGGCTTCCAATGACTATACTTTCTAAAATCTATTGCTATTAAGAGGACTTAAGTAATGTTAAGCAAAATACATGTTTTAAGTGTTTTTTTGGCACAGGTGTTGGGTAGTTGTGAAAAAGACAATACACAAAGCAAATTCTTCTAAGCCTGGAGGTTTCTTATCAGGATCTGTTTTTTCCTCCTAAACCAAAGTGCTGTTCATACAAACAAATAGGCAGTCTTGAAGGCTGCAGACAATATCCTTTTCTCCTGCTTTCCAGATACAGGGCTTGGCAATATAAATTGAATTCTTCCTTTAGCACCCAGCCTATCCTCTGTGCCTTTGATGTGAGCTGCCCAGCACAGCTGGGAGAAAGGTGGTGGTAAGCAAACAGCAAGGGAAGCACATTCAGCTTGGATTGACTTGTCCTAAAACTTTACTTGGGGCAAAAAAAAGAGGTAGATTTGTAATGGCGCAAAAGAGACCCAAGGGAGCCTTTATTTCTTTTCGTATCATAGTCCACTAGCTGCCCTTGATACTGTAATGGCTCTCTCTGAATTAAAGAAAAACTAATCAGATTTCCTTCTGGCCTGTTTTAGGTCTATCCCACTACAATGCGAGCCCTAGGGATGGGAACAAGTGGATCACTGTGCCGTGTTGGAGCTATGGTGGCCCCATTTATATCACAAGTAAGAACATGCTTGATAATGTTGGTAAACATTGTGCCGATCATTGCTATCAAATATACAGAGAGAAGCCTTTGAAGTTCACGAATAAAAATTAACAGACGTACTCAGCTCCACCCTGCACAATTCATTAGTTCTTTATCTGATGTTTATACAGAGTACTTATGCAGTGTTTCTCAGATGCAGATCTGCAAAAATCTCTTCACAGAGCTCAGCTTGCTAGTATGTGTTACTTTCTGAGAGTTTCTTTGATTCAGAAGACATTGTTTTTCCACCGTTGGAGTCTCTCGGGTGTTTGTGACCCTTTGTCCACTCTTTAATTACTAATTAACTGGCAGCCCACCCGCCATACCTCTGCGCTGATGTTTGAACTGTTCGCTGACCCGCAGGTTCTCATGAACGCTTCCTTCACCGGGGCCCTGTGTCTTTTCTCATCCGTGTGCGTCGTGTGTGCAATTTCTGCGCTCACGCTGCCCATCGAGACCAAGGGCAGGGCGCTGCAGGTTTGTATTACCATGCCAGGGGTTGCTGCCTATCTGAACACTACTTACAAACCAGATTATGATTCAGCCAGAATCTGAACCAAGCCCTTCAGAGGGTTGCTAAGCCAAAATAAGGTCTGACAGACAAGCACAGGGAAAGTGCTGTTGCAGCAGCTTAAAGCACTGTCACCTTATTTCTCATAAAAGAGCAAACCAAAGGCCTGTCCTAAATCCAGCTTCCTTAGGCCAGCACGTTTGATTCAGCCAGCAGAAGCACCTTTTTGCTAGCATCTCCATTCCCAACTTGACGTTGCTGCTTCGCACCCATTCCGGTCTGCCTTTGCTGCAGGGAGAGAGAACAGCAGATATACAAAGAACACCTTGAAAAACGAAAGCCGTTTCCTCATCAAATTCAAGTGAAAAGCCCCAACTGCATCAGTCCATTGGCTAAGCCACCATGGCTAGTGTTTCCTATACAGCGATCGGCCAAAACGCTAAGCGTAAAGATTAAAGGGGAAAGTTTAAATTCAGACAGCCTCCCATGCACAGGTCACACTG
Organism: Apaloderma vittatum; assembly: GCF_000703405.1. Lineage (NCBI taxonomy): Eukaryota > Metazoa > Chordata > Aves > Trogoniformes > Trogonidae > Apaloderma > Apaloderma vittatum. The sequence continues at coordinate 26,003 of NW_009712089.1, forward strand.
GTTTAATTACAGAAGGTGGTAAGGGCTTCTGATTCTAGTTGATTCAGCCACAAGGGCATGGAAATTTTCATGTCATGCCTGCAGCATGCCCGCACCACACTGCCTTTTACTCTATAGTCTTACCTGCTGAAATCAGAAGACAATAATCCACATTCTTTAGCAGCCTAGAGCAAGACAGATGTTTGATCAAAGTATTTTATGTGGGCTTCGGAACCAGACTTTTTAAAAAAAACCATATATACAAACACATACATGTTACATATATATACACACACTTAACGTCCTCAGGTCACATTTTCTAAGGTTTCTCCAAGGTGCATGGGACACTAAGCCTTAGGGTTTTCAGAAAAGCAACACAGTAATCATTGTCTGCTTCTTCAAATGCTCGTCTTTTGTGTTATGTCATTTAAAATATCTGTGCGATATTTCATAAAAGACCGGGGGAAAATAAATCAAAGTTTAAGTGAGAAGTGGACAAAGTAACTTATTCTTCCCCTGTGGGTGAAACTCAATCCCATGCACAGAGGCCAGAGAGCCACTTAAGCCTTCAAATGGTTGGATTTACAATAATTACCAAGAAAAGCACTTCATTAAAACTGATTTAGATATAAAAGCTTTGATTCAGCTACAGTTGGATTAAGTTTGGCTAACAGTGGTCAAGATAAATAGGAGCATAATGATTTCTTAATGAGATCCCCCCTTTTCCTGTGGACTTAATAGCATTATTACCCTCCTGGCTACAAATAAGGGTTATAAGCTTCAGCTGCTGGCCCTTACATGCACAGTTCAAAAGGACAGAAAAATAAAAATCTGCAGAACTGGCTGTGTACTCAGGAGAAGCCACCATCAGATCTTACATACAACTTGCTAACTCTCATGGTCATTTCAGAAATACTGCATTTGTTTATGTAGTCATTCAGGGACTGCTGAATCATGACCATTGAGTGAATCCTCCAAGAGCCTCACACAGTACAGTCATCCAATCCATACAGGAATTTAAATACACAATGTAAAAGCTCCTTAACATACAATATTTAGTTCTAAGGCTTCAGGCAATAGGTGTCTTCCTTAAAACTAGGTCTAAATGAACCAATTAAATAAAAAATCTGTAAGGAATTTTTTTTTGTGAAATCTAGACAATGACATTTAAAAAGCGTATCTACTCCTGTTTCAGTTTATTAGGACAGCATCAGTTCACTCTCAAAAGCAGCCATGGGGATTACCTATCACAGGCAAAACCACTTGAACATACCCAAATGCGTATTATTTTCCCCTGTATCCATTTCTGCTGGTTTTCATATGCTTTTTATTAATTTTATGTATTATTCTTTTCTTTCCCCTTTTTAGCAAGTAAAATGAAAGTGTTTGATGTTGGATTGGGTAGGAAAGAAAAATAAACCTTTGGAATCTGTCATTTCCTGTGAGCTGCATTTGATGTTGATTGCTTCTCCAAACCATTTCCATTATAAAAAAACTGTAACGGAGCCGTGTAAAAGCTATGATTTGTATAGACAAATGGCAAATTTCTCAAGGACATTCCCTTTCTTATGATTCAATAAAAAGATGCTTTCTACCTGTTCCATGAAGTGAGATGGAGACTCTTTACTAGTGCTATTAGTAGTGCCACTCCACACAGAAAAAAATCAATCCCCCACAAAAAAAAATAAAAAAAACCATCCAAACACCAAAAAACCCAGGAAAACAGCCATCACATAGTGGATTGAGGCAAAGGGTGAGTGTGGGAATACACAAAGTAGGTCTAGTCTTTGCCATGCAGTACTTTCCTTTAAAAACAAAACAGCATTCCTCAATTATCTATGCAAATCTCATTTGCATTAAATTAGCTAAATTTAACATCTCAAACCTCATAGCACTGGCAAATTCTGACGATTCTTAAGGTGACATTCAAGACCACAAAATGAAAGTTCAGTCTGATTTTTGTTTTTCTTCCCCACTTGCTTATTTAAACAGAGACATTTCCAAACAGTTTACAGCATACAGAGAAGTAACTGGACTGCAGAAGTGCATCTACACTCTTCTCTCCAGTATCATCCACTGGGAGAACAACCTGAGTGTGAAGCTGTGTTGGTGTCCAACTTCACCTCTGAATGCTCTAAAGCCTCCTAACAAATCTGTGCTTGCAACTTAAGGCCCAGAGAAAAACACACACACACCTTCCTCTGGAAGCACTGTTAAACTTGGTGACAGGCTATCTAGGACTTCTAGGCATTGCTAATCTTTAAGACTTCAAATGTTGCAAAGGCAGTGCCTCCAATTTCTTAAGTCTGTGCTACTGCAGTGTGCACTGATCACACTGTTTTGTCAGAATGGTCACCCTCACAGAATCACAGAACTGTTGAGGCTGG
>NW_009712090.1:0-2927 GCF_000703405.1 Apaloderma vittatum
TTTTTTTTTCCTGTTTCAGATATAGGTACGATGCTTGTTACTCTGCAGTCATACCCAGTCACCCCAAACCTGATGAATCTACTGAATACATTTCCTACAAGAAGTGCGGCTTGGCATGCTAAGTCACTCCAGATTCTGGATGGAGGTTACTAAGTCTTCTCTCCAGAGTTTATTATCTCAGTTCTTCTGAGATTTGCTCCCACTTTAACTGTGACCTCTCCTCACACCCGTGACTTTATCCCCTTCGGCCAACCCGTGGTGAGTAACTACTACCTCATTTGAACACCAAGTACTTGTTTCATTCTGCATGCTGCCTGAGCCTGCCCTTAATCCCATCTCTACCTCTCCATTACCACAGCTACAGATCCTTCCCTGTTCTCATTTTATTTGAACGGTAGGAGAAACTTTACCTCTTTGCCCTTAGTACCGTTTGTGGTGTGCGACCCTGAGGGACACTTGGTGATTTTCATTGTATCCCTGCATTTCCTGATGTCAGGAAACGATTCCCCATTCCTCAAAACCCACTTCAATACACTAGACTTTGCTGAACTATTAATTACTTATTAATTGGATGTTGCGTTCAATAAACATGCCATAGCTTTTCACGATCGAAGATTTAGCTCTTTAATAAGCTCATCTAGGAGTCTAAACTCTACTGTTATTAAACCCTTCAGGGACACAGCAAATTATAACTTCAGCTTTTCTTTCTCAAATATATCTTCTAATGCTCGAAATTTTGAACAGAAAAAAAAAACACCACACCAAACAACATAAAAGCAATTGTGAACAAATTGGTCACGAATATGGGTAGTTTAGCAACTAAAAATCTCCTAAGCGGAAGAGGAACAGCAGCTTTCCAAAAGCCAGGCACTGGGAATCCGTTCCAATCCCTTTGATCTCTTAAAGAAACTAAATATTAACAAGACAATACGAAGAACACTACCAAGGAAATATTATCACATTCACAGGAACTTGGAAGACCTTATATCAAGGCGTGCCCTGGCCAGATCATTCAGGTCCGTGTTCTTCTGGATGCCATGATTTCTCCATGGTTTGCTTTCCCACGCTCAGCCATGGGCACCTGCAATGCCTTAGGCCAAGACACGATGGCAGGATTAACGTCGAGAAGGCAGAGCAGTGTGGTCGTAGAGAGGTGCTAAGAACAGCTGGTGAGCTCCAAAAGCTGTTCAGTCTGTCACGTCGGCTTCCCCTCGCAACCACAGAGAAAGCAGCAGGAGGAGGAAGGAGCCTGCGTGAAGATCGTGTAACCAATTCTGCAAAGGGATAAATATAAAGTCGAGGCGGTTTTGCTACAGGTTCCAGGAGAGCTGGCAGCCTTGCCCGGCAGAGGACTTACAGGCTGTTTAGTGGAGCAAGATAAAGGGCAATAAATGTAGGGTGGCTGATTAGGGGGACTGGAGCGATGTAGGACTGCAGATGGAGAGCTCGGAGCACCTCAGGATGTCCCTGAGATCAGTTGCTCGGGCTGCTGCAACACTTACTGTGATTTCCAAATGGGGAGATGACGTGGGGCTGTCACTTCACCCTGATGGAGGCGTAACGTGTGTGTCTGGAGAGGGCGGGAAGCCACATCCCTGCTGCCTGCGAGACGAGCCCGACAACGGGGGACCTGGAGCATCCTCCTGGCCCTTCTCCAGCCAGCCTGTGCTGGTGGCTGGGGAGCCTGGGGGCTCTCAGCTCCCTGCGCGTCCAGGCGTGATTGAAGGACCAACAGACTCTTCAGCACAGCAAGAACGCGTGACTCAGTGTGGAGAAGTGAAGGGCAATCACGCTGAGAGAACCAAACTGCCATTCCTGGTTAGTGTGCAACTGTTCTCCTCAGACAATGGGGTTTTATCTTCACCAGATTTGATGGTTTGTTATAAAATAAAGTTAAGCACAATGAAATAATAAGCAGCTGACCTGTTTTCTTGTTAAAATCCTGAATGCCATTAAAGTTGTAAACATCGAAACGCCATAGCAGTGCTATTGAAGGAAATGGGTGATAAAACAGTTATTTTTTTCCCAATAAATATCTTGTAGGTGATGCATTTGGAATGTATCAATTATTTATCTCCCTATATAGCTGAGAAGTGCACTTTAATAAAATGTAGAAAGGTTTTTAATTTTTCTGAACAATAAATGCAATTGATTTTGTGACGAGCGTGAAGAATAGATTGACTCTAATGTCTTGTAGCATTTTGTATTGTTTTATGTGGAAATCTCGAGCCTAGTAGATTTTTTAAAAATACTCCACTAAAATGGTCAGAGGGAAGGATAAATCTCATTAACTCAAAATTCTTCATTTTCCATATGCAAATATGTGAGGATTATCATTATCTTTCCTTTCATCTGAATCACAATGTTTGTCATGTTTATTTGTTCTGTATTTTCATAAACATTTAGGATTATTAATAATTCAGAAAAGATGTTTAATTTCAGTGTAATGAATTAATGCAGGCAAAATAAATACGCGGGGTAAGTAGTCAGTATGTCTAGTAGCTACTAAACTGCCTCTTTGTGTTCATATCCACTTGAAATACGTGAACCTGGCTTAAGCAGGCAAGAGCAGTCTCTCACCTTAACATCTTATTTTAGTGTAAATCCAGGGTAGCTCCCATAGCTGAGGGAGTTAACTCTAATTTATTTCCGTGCATTTCAGCAGCAGGCATCACCTTGAAATTGCTCCTTGCATCTTCTCTGGGGACAACAGGTAAACCCATCTGATAAATTCGGCTCATAACGGGTTTTTCCTGGCCGGGCACAGGCTCCTTTACCTGAGTCTCCTATCACGAATCATAGAATCATAGAACTGTCAGAGTTGGAAGGGACCTTAAAGATCATCCAGTTCCAACCCCCACCCCGCCATGGGCAGGGACATCCCCCACTAGATCAGGCTGGCCAGAGCCACATCCAGCCTGGCCCTC